>NW_021287027.1:25912-26440 GCF_002162155.2 Triticum dicoccoides
ATAGCATGTGCGAAAGAGTAGAGAGGGTCACGGCAAAAACTGGACGCACTTCGTGTACAAACTGGACAAACTCTTTCGGAGTATCAGGGTTTCGGACGAGAACTCATCTGTTACACGGGCACTTCAATGTTTTTTAAACTTATTTGAGCTCCGGACTTCTTTTGTGTTCAGTATGCAGCATTCAAAGCAACGTCATCAATTCACCCGCATAGCATGTGTGAAAGAGTAGAGAGGGTCACGGCATAAACTGGACGCACTTCGTGTACAAACTGGACAAACTCTTTCGGAGTATCAGGGTTTCGGACGGGAACTCATCTGTTACACGGGCACTTCAATGTTTTTTAAACTTATTTGAACTCCAGGCTTCTTTTGTGTTCAGTATGCAGCATTCAAAGCAACGTCATCAATTTCCAACATGTTCTGACATCATTTGTTGTTTTTCGGGCATTTACCTAATTGTTTAGAGAGCTAAATGACCGTGAAATTGAAAATCACTACAAAATGAATTCTGAAAATGTTGAAAGTTGG
>NW_021287027.1:26562-27356 GCF_002162155.2 Triticum dicoccoides
TTACACGGGCACTTCAATGTTTTTAAACTTATTTGAACTCCGGACTTCTTTTGTGTTCAGTATGCTGCATTCAAAGCGACGTCATCAATTTCCAACACTTTCTGACATCATTTGTTGTTTTCGGTCATTTACCTAATTGTTTAGAGAGCTAAATGACCGTGACATTGAAAATCACTACAAAATGAATTCTGGAAATGTTGAAACTTGGCATGGTATCATCATTTCACCCGCATAGCATGTGGGAAAGAGTAGAGAGGGTCACGGCATAAACTGAACGCACTTCGTGTACAAACAGACAAACTCTTTCGGAGTATCAGGGTTTCGGACGACAACTCATCTGTTACACGGGCACTTCAATGTTTTTTTAAACTTATTTGAACTCCGGACTTCTTTTGTGTTCAGTATGCTGCATTCAAAGCGACGTCATCAATTTCCAACATGTTCTGACATGATTTGTTGTTTTTCGGTCATTTACCTAATTGTTGAGAGAGCTAAATGACCGTGAAATTGAAAATCACTACAAAATGAACTCTGAAGATGTTGAAACTTGGCATGGTATCATCATTTCACCCGCATAGCATGTGCAAAAGAGTAGAGAGGGTCACGGAAAAAACCGGACGCACTTCATGTACAAACTGGACAAACTCTTTCGAAGTATCAGGGTTTCGGACGAGAACTCATCTGTTACATGGGCACTTCAATGTTTTTTAAACTTATTTGAACTCCGGACTTCTTTTGTGTTCACTATGCAGCATTCAAAGCGGCGTCATCAATTTCCAACATGTTCTGACATC
>NW_021287027.1:27847-28210 GCF_002162155.2 Triticum dicoccoides
TTGTTTAGAGAGCTAAATGACCGTGAAATTGAAAATCACTACAAAATGAATTCTGAAAATGTTGAAAGTTGGCATGGTATCATCATTTCACCCGTATAGCATGTGCGAAAGAGTAGAGAGGGTCACGGCATAAACTGGACGCACTTCGTGTACAAACTGGACAGACTCTTTCGGAATATCAGGGTTTCGGACGAGAAGTCATCTGTTACACGGGCACTTCAATGTTTTTAAACTTATTTGAACTCCGGACTTCTTTTGTGTTCAGTATGCTGCATTCAAAGCGACGTCATCAATTTCCAACATTTTCTGACATCATTTGTTGTTTTTCGGTCATTTACCTAATTGTTTAGAGAGCTAAATGAC
>NW_021287027.1:32920-33993 GCF_002162155.2 Triticum dicoccoides
ACGTCATCAATTTCCAACATGTTCTGACATCATTTGTTGTTTTTCGGGCATTTACCTAATTGTTTAGAGAGCTAAATGACCGTGAAATTGAAAATCACTACAAAATGAATTCTGAAAATGTTGAAAGTTGGCATGGTATCATCATTTCACCCGTATAGCTTGTGCGAAAGAGTAGAGAGGGTCAGGGCATAAACTGGACGCACTTCGTGTACAAACTGGACAGACTCTTTCGGAATATCAGGGTTTCGGACGAGAAGTCATCTGTTACACGGGCACTTCAATGTTTTTAAACTTATTTGAACTCCGGACTTCTTTTGTGTTCAGTATGCTGCATTCAAAGCGACGTCATCAATTTCCAACATTTTCTGACATCATTTGTTGTTTTTCGGTCATTTACCTAATTGTTTAGAGAGCTAAATGACCGTGACATTGAAAATCACTACAAAATGAATTCTGGAAATGTTGAAACTTGGCATGGTATCATCATTTCACCCGCATAGCATGTGCGAAAGAGTAGAGAGGGTCACGGCATAAACTGAACGCACTTCGTGTACAAACAGACAAACTCTTTCGGAGTATCAGGGTTTTGGACGACAACTCATCTGTTACACGGGCACTTCAATGTTTTTTTAAACTTATTTGAACTCCGGACTTCTTTTGTGTTCAGTATGCTGCATTCAAAGCGACGTCATCAATTTCCAACATGTTCTCACATGATTTGTTGTTTTTCGGTCATTTACCTAATTGTTTAGAGAGCTAAATGACCGTGAAATTGAAAATCACTACAAAATGAATTCTGAAGATGTTGAAACTTGGCATGTTATCATCATTTCACCCGCATAGCATGTGCGAAAGAGTAGAGAGGGTCACGGAAAAAACTGGACGCACTTCATGTACAAACTAGACAAACTCTTTCGGAGTATCAGGGCTTCGGACGAGAACTCATCTGTTACATGGGCACTTCAATGTTTTTTAAACTTATTTGAACTCCGGACTTCTTTTGTGTTCACTATGCAGCATTCAAAGCGGCGTCATCAATTTCCAACATGTTCTGACATCATTTATTGTTTTTC
>NW_021287027.1:34003-35395 GCF_002162155.2 Triticum dicoccoides
CATCATCAATTTCCAACATGTTCTGACATCATTTGTTGTTTTTCGCTCATTTACCTAATTGTTTAAAGAGCTAAATGACCGTGAAATTGAAAATCACTACAAAATGAATTCTGAAAATGTTGGAAGTTGGCATGGTATCATCATTTCACCCGCATAGCATGTGCGAAAGAGTAGAGAGCGTCACGGCAAAAACTGGACGCACTTCGTGTACAAACTGGACAAACTCTTTCGGAGTATCAGGGTTTCGGACGAGAACTCATCTGTTACACGGGCACTTCAATGTTTTTTAAACTTATTTGAACTCCGGACTTCTTTTGTGTTCAGTATGCAGCATTCAAAGCGACGTCATCACTTTCCAACATGTTCTGACATCATTTGTTGTTTTCGGTCTTTTACCTAATTGTTTAGAGAGCCAAATGACCGTGAAATTGAAAATCACTACAAAATGAATTCTGAAAATGTTGAAACTTGGCATGGTATCATCATTTCACCTGCATAGCATGTGCGAAAGAGTAGAGAGGGTCACGGCAAAAACTGGACGCACTTCGTGTACAAACTGGATGAACTCTTCGGAGTATCAGGGTTTCGGATGAGAACTCATCTGTTACACGGGAACTTCAATGATTTTTAAACTTATTTGAACTCCGGACTTCTTTTGTGTTCAGTATGCAGCATTCAAAGCGACGTCATCAATTTCACCAACATGTTCTGACATCATTTGTTGTTTTTCGGTCATTTACCTAATTGTTTAGAGAGCCAAATGACCGTGAAATTGAAAATCACTACAAAATGAATTCTGAAAATGTTGAAAGTTGGCATGGTATCATCATTTCACCTGCATAGCATGTGCGAAAGAGTAGAGAGGGTCATGGCAAAAACTGGACGCACTTCGTGTACAAACTGGACAAACTCTTTCGGAGTATCAGGGTTTCGGACGAGAACTCATCTGTTACACGGGCACTTCAATGTTTTTTAAACTTATTTGAAGTCCAAACTTTTTTTGTATTCAGTATGCAGCATTCAAAGCGACGTCATCAATTTCCAACATGTTCTGACATCATTTGTTGTTTTTCGGTCATTTACCTAATTGTTTAGAGAGCGAAATGACCGTGAAATTGAAAATCACTACAAAATGAATTCTGAAAATGTTGAAACTTGGCATGGTATCATCATTTCACCCGCATAGCATGTGCGAAAGAGTAGAGAGGGTCACGGAAAAAACTGGACGCACTTCGTGTACAAACTGGACAAACTCTTTCGGAGTATCAGGGTTTCGGACGAGAACTCATCTGTTACACGGGCACTTCAATGTTTTTTAGAGTTATTTGAACTCCGGACTTCTTTTGTGTTCAGTATGCAACATTCAAAGAGACGTCATCAATTTCCAACATG
>NW_021287027.1:35518-36242 GCF_002162155.2 Triticum dicoccoides
TTTTCGCTCATTTACCTAATTGTTTAGAGAGCTAAATGACCGTGTAATTGAAAATCACTACAAAATGAATTCTGAAAATGTTGAAACTTGGCATGGTATCATCAATTCACCCGCATAGCATGTGCGAAAGAGTAGAGAGGGTTACGGCAAAAACTGGACGCACTTCGTGTACAAACTGGACAAACTCTTTCGGAGTATCAGGGTTTCGGACGAGAACTCATCTGTTACACGGGCACTTCAATGTTTTTTAAACTTATTTGAACTCCGGACTTCTTTTGTGTTCAGTATGCAGCATTAAAAGCAACGTCATCAATTCACCCGCATAGCTTGTGCGAAAGAGTAGAGAGGGTCACGGCATAAACTGGACGCACTTCGTGTACAAACTGGACAAACTCTTTCGGAGTATCATGGTTTCGGACGAGAACTCATCTGTTACACGGGCACTTCAATGTTTTTTAAACTTATTTGAACTCCGTACTTCTTTTGTGTTCAGTATGCAGCATTCAAAGCGATGTCATCAATTTCCAACATGTTCTGACATCATTTGTTGTTTTTCGGTCATTTACCTAATTGTTTAGAGAGCCAAATGACCGTGAAATTGAAAATCACTAGAAAATAAATTCTGGAAATGTTGAAACTTGGCATGGTATCATCATTTCACCTGCATAACCTGTGCTAAACAGTAGAGAGGGTCACGGCAAAAACTAGACGCACCTCGTGTACA
>NW_021287027.1:37355-38832 GCF_002162155.2 Triticum dicoccoides
AGAGCTAAATGACCGTGAAATTGAAAATAACTACAAAATGAATTCTGAAAATGTTGAAACTTGGCATGGTATCATAATTTCTCCCGCATAGCATGTGCGAAAGAGTAGAGAGGCTCACGGAAAAAACTGGACGCACTTCGTGTACAAACTGGACAAACTCTTTCGGAGTATCAGGGTTTCGGACGAGAACTAATCTGTTACACGGGCACTTCAATGTTTTTTAAACTTATTTGAACTCCGGACTTCTTTTGTGTTCAGTATGCAGCATTCAAAGCGACGTCATCAATTTCCAACATGTTCTGACATCATTTGTTGTTTTTCGCTCATTTACCTAATTGTTTAGAGAGCTAAATGACCGTGTAATTGAAAATCACTATAAAATAAATTCTGGAAATGTTGAAACTTGGCATGGTATCATCATTTCACCCGCATAGTATGTGTGAAAGAGTAGAGAGGGTCACGGCATAAACTGGACGCACTTCGTGTACAAACTGGACATACTCTTTCGGAGTATCATGGTTTCGAACGAGAACTCATCTGTTACACGAGCACTTCAATGTTTTTTAAACTTATTTGAACTCCGGACTTCTTTTGTGCTCAGTATGCAGCATTCAATGCGACGTCATCAATTTCCAACATGTTTTGACATTATTTGTTGTTTTTCGGTCATTTACCTAATTGTTTAGAGAGCTAAATGACCGTGAAATTGAAAATCACTACAAAATTAATTCTGGAAATGTTGAAACTTGGCATGGTATCATCATTTCACCCGCATAGCATGTGCGAAAGAGTAGAGAGGGTCACGGAAAAAACTGGAGGCACTTCATGTACAAACTGGACAAACTCTTTCGGAGTATCAGGGTTTCGGACGAGAACTCATCTGTTACACGGGAACTTCAATGTTTTTTAAACATATTTGAACTCCAGACTTCTTTTGTGTTCAGTATGCAGCATTCAAAGCAACGTCATCAATTTCCAACATGTTCTGACATCATTTGTTGTTTTTCGGTCATTTACCTAAGTGTTTAGAGAGCTAAATGACCATGAAATTGAAAATCACTACAAAATGAATTCAGAAAATGTTGAAACTTGGCATGGTATCATCATTTCACCCGCATAGCATGTGCGAAAGAGTAGAGAGGGTCACGGCAAAAACTGGACGCACTTCGTGTACAAACTGGACAAACTCTTTCGGAGTATTAGGGTTTCGGACGAGAACTCATCTGTTACACGGGCACTTCAATGTTTTTTAAAATTATTTGAACTCCGGACTTCTTTTGTGTTCAGTATGCAGCATTCAAAGCGACGTCATCAATTTCCAACATGTTCTGACATCATTTGTTGTTTTTCGGTCATTTACCTAATTGTTTAGAGAGCTAAATGACCATGAAATTGAAAATCACTACAAAATGAATTCTGAAAATGTTCAAACTTGGCATGGTATCATCATTTCACCCGCATAGCATGTGCGAAAGAG
>NW_021287027.1:40404-44166 GCF_002162155.2 Triticum dicoccoides
ATCAGGGTTTCGGACGAGAACTCATCTGTTACACGGGCACTTCAATGTTTTTTAAACTTATTTGAACTCCGGACTTCTTTTGTGTTCAGTATGCATCATTCAAAGCGACGTCTTCAATTTCCAACATGTTCTGACATCATTTGTTTTTTTTCGGTCATTTACCTAATTGTTTAGAGAGCTAAATGGCCGTGAAATTGAAAATCACTACAAAATGAATTCTGGAAATGTTGAAACTTGGCATGGTATCATCATTTCACCCGCATAGCATGTGCGAAAGAGTAGAGAGGGTCACAGCAAAAACTGGACGCACTTCGTGTACAAACTGGACAAACTCTTTCGGAGTATCAGGGTTTCGGATGAGAACTCATCTGTTACACGGGCACTTCAATGTTTTTTAAACTTATTTGAACTCTGGACTTCTTTTGGGTTTAGTATGCATCACTCAAAGCGACGTCATCAATTTCCAACATGTTCTGACATCATTTGTTGTTTTTCGGTCATTTACCTAATTGTTTACAGAGCTAAATGACCGTGAAATTGAAAATCACTATAAAATAAATTCTAGAAATGTTGAAACTTGGCATGGTATCATCATTTCATCCGCATATCATGTGCGAAAGAGTAGAGAGGGTCACGGAAAAAACTGGACGCACTTCATGTACAAACTGGACAAACTCTTTCGGAGTATCATGGTTTCGGACGAGAACTCATCTGTTACACGGGCATTTCAATGTTTTTTAAACTTATTTGAACTCCGGACTTCTTTTGTGTTCAGTATGCAGCATTCAAAGCGACGTCATCATTTCCACCATGTTCTGACATCATTTGTTGGTTTTCGGTCATTCACCTAATTGTTTAGAGAGCTAAATGACCATGAAACTGAAAATCACTACAAAATGAATTCTGAAGATGTTGAAACTTGGCATGATATCATCATTTCACCTGCATAGCATGTGCGAAAGAGTAGAGAGGGTCACGGCATAAACTGGACGCACTTCGTGTACAAACTGGACATACTCTTTCGGAGTATTAGGGTTTCGGACAAGAACTCATCTGTTACACGAGCACTTCAATGTTTTTTAAACTTATTTGAACTCCAGACTTCTTTTGTGTTCAGTATGCAGCATTCAAAGCGACGTCATCAATTTCCATCATGTTCTGACATCATTTGTTGTTTTTCGGTCATTTACCTAATTGTTTAGAGAGCTAAGTGACCGTGAAATTGAAAATCACTACAAAATGAATTCAGAAAATGTTGAAACTTGGCATGGTATCATCATTTCACCCGCATAGCATGTGCAAAAGAGTAGAGAGGGTCACGGCAAAAACTGGATGCACTTCGTGTACAAACTGGACAAACTCTTTCGGAGTATCAGGGTTTCGGACGAGAACTCATCTGTTACACGGGAACTTCAATGTTTTTTAAACTTATTTGAACTCTGGACTTCTTTTGTGTTCAGTATGCAGCATTCAAAGCAACATCATAAATTTGCAACATGTTCTGACATCATTTGTTGTTTTCGGTCATTTACCTAATTGTTTAGAGAGCTAAATGACCGTGAAATTGAAAATCACTACAAAATCAATTCAGAAAATGTTGAAACTTGGCATGGTATCATCATTTCACCCGCATAGCATGTGCGAAAGAGTAGAGAGGGTCACGGCAAAAACTGGACGCACTTCGTGTACAAACTGGACAAACTCTTTCGGAGTATCAGGGTTTCGGACAAGAACTCATCTGTTACACGGGCACTTCAATGTTTTTTAAACTTATTTGAACTCCGGACTTCTTTTGTGTTCAGTATGCAGCATTCAAAGCGACATCATCAATTTCCAGCATGTTCTGACATCATTTGTTGTTTTTCGGTCATTTACCTAATTGTTTACAGAGCTAAATGACCGTGAAATTGAAAATCACTACAAAATGAATTTTGGAAATGTTGAAACTTGGCATGGTATCATCATTTCACCCGCATAGCATGTGTGAAAGATTAGAGAGGGTCACGGCAAAAACTGGACGCACTTCGTGTACAAACTGGACAAACTCTTTCGGAGTATCAGGGTTTCGGACGAGAACTCATCTGTTACACGGGCACTTCAATTTTTTAAACTTATTTGAACTCCGGACTTCTTTTGTGTTCAGTATGCATCTTTCAAAGCGACGTCTTCAATTTCCAACATGTTCTGACATCATTTGTTGTTTTTCGGTCATTTACCTAATTGTTTAGAGAGCTAAATGACCGTGAAATTGAAAATCACTACAAAATGAATTCTGGAAATGTTGAAACTTGGCATGGTATCATCATTTCACCTGCATAGCATGTGCGAAAGAGTAGAGAGGGTCACAGCAAAAACTGGACGCACTTCGTGTACAAACTGGACAAACTCTTTCGGAGTATCAGGGTTTCGGACGAGAACTCATCTGTTATACGGGCACTTCAATGTTTTTTAAACTTATTTGAACTCCGGACTTCTTTTGTGTTCAGTCTGCAGCATTCAAAGCAACATCATCAATTTCCAACATGTTCTGACATCATTTGTTGTTTTCGGTCATTTACCTAATTGTTTAGAGAGCTAAATGACCATGAAATTGAAAATCACTACAAAATGAATTCTGGAAATGTTGAAACTTGGCATGGTATCATCATTTCACCCGCATAGCATGTGCGAAAGAGTAGAGAGGGTCACGGCATAAACTGGACGCACTTCGTGTACAAACTGGACAAACTCTTTCGGAGTATCAGGTTTTCGGACGAGAACACATCTGTTACACGGGCACTTCAATGTTTTTTAAACTTATTTGAACTCCGGACTTCTTTTGTGTTTAGTATGCATCATTCAAAGCGACGTCATCAATTTCCAACATGTTCTGACATCATTTGTTGTATTTCGGTCATTTACCTAATTGTTTAGAGAGCTAAATGACCGTGAAATTGAAAATCACTACAAAATGAATTCTGGAAATGTTTAAACTTGGCATGGTATCATCATTTCACCCGCATAGCATGTGCGAAAGAGTAGAGAGGGTCACGGCATAAACTGGACGCACTTCGTGTACAAACTGGACAAACTCTTTCGGAGTATCAGGGTTTCGGACGAGAACTCATCTGTTACACGGGCATTTCAATGTTTTTTAAACTTATTTGAACTCCGAACTTCTTTTGTGTTTAGTATGCATCATTCAAAGCGACGTCATCAATTTCCAACATGTTCTGACATCATTTGTTGTTTTTCGGTCATTTACCTAATTGTTTAGAGAGCTAAATGACCGTGAAATTGAAAATCACTACAAAATGAATTATGGAAATGTTGAAACTTGGCATGGTATCATCATTTCACCCGCATAGCATGTGTCAAAGAGTAGAGAGGGTCACGGCAAAAACTGGATGCACTTCGTGTACAAACTGGACAAACTCTTTCTGAGTATCAGGGTTTCGGACGAGAACTCATCTGTTACACGGGCACTTCAATGTTTTTTAAACTTATTTGAACTCCGGACTTCTTTTGTGTTCAGTATGCATCATTCAAAGCGACGTCTTCAATTTCCAACATGTTCTGACATCATTTGTTTTTTTTCGGTCATTTACCTAATTGTTTAGAGAGCTAAATGACCGTGAAATTGAAAATCACTACAAAATGAATTCTGGAAATGTTGAAACTTGGCATGGTATCATCATTTCACCCGCATAGCATGTGCGAAAGAGTAGAGAGGGTCACAGCAAAAACTGGACGCACTTCGTGTACAAACTGGACAAACTCTTT
>NW_021287027.1:44468-45059 GCF_002162155.2 Triticum dicoccoides
AATTCTAGAAATGTTGAAACTTGGCATGGTATCATCATTTCATCCGCATATCATGTGCGAAAGAGTAGAGAGGGTCACGGAAAAAACTGGACGCACTTCATGTACAAACTGGACAAACTCTTTCGGAGTATCATGGTTTCGGACGAGAACTCATCTGTTACACGGGCATTTCAATGTTTTTTAAACTTATTTGAACTCCGGACTTCTTTTGTGTTCAGTATGCAGCATTCAAAGCGACGTCATCATTTCCACCATGTTCTGACATCATTTGTTGGTTTTCGGTCATTCACCTAATTGTTTAGAGAGCTAAATGACCATGAAACTGAAAATCACTACAAAATGAATTCTGAAGATGTTGAAACTTGGCATGATATCATCATTTCACCTGCATAGCATGTGCGAAAGAGTAGAGAGGGTCACGGCATAAACTGGACGCACTTCGTGTACAAACTGGACATACTCTTTCGGAGTATTAGGGTTTCGGACAAGAACTCATCTGTTACACGAGCACTTCAATGTTTTTTAAACTTATTTGAACTCCAGACTTCTTTTGTGTTCAGTATGCAGCATTCAAAGCGACGTCATCAATTT
>NW_021287027.1:45482-46686 GCF_002162155.2 Triticum dicoccoides
CAGTATGCAGCATTCAAAGCGACGTCATCATTTCCACCATGTTCTGACATCATTTGTTGTTTTTCGGTCATTTACCTAATTGTTTAGAGAGCTAAATGACCGTGAAATTGAAAATCACTACAAAATGAATTCGGAAAAGGTGAAAACTTGGCATGGTATCATCATTTCACCCGCATAGCATGTGCGAAAGAGTAGAGAGGGTCACGGCAAAAACTGGACGCACTTCGTGTACAAACTGGACAAACTCTTTTGGAGTATCAGGGTTTCGGACGAGAACTCATCTGTTACACGTGCATTTCAATGTTTTTTAAACTTATTTGAACTCCAGACTTCTTTTGTGTTCAGTATGCAGCATTCAAAGCGACGTCATCAATTTCCAACATGTTCTGACATCATTTGTTTTTTTTTGGTCATTTACCTAATTGTTTAGAGAGCTAAATGACCGTGAAATTGAAAACCACTACAAAATGAATTCAGAAAATGTTGAAACTTGGCAAGGTATCATCATTTCACCCGCATAGCATGTGCGAAAGAGTAGAGAGGGTCACGGCAAAAACTGGATGCACTTCGTGTACAAACTGGACAAAATCTTTCGGAGTATCAGGGTTTCGGACGAGAACTCATCTGTTACACGGGAACTTCAATGTTTTTTAAACTTATTTGAACTCTGGACTTCTTTTGTGTTCAGTATGCAACATTCAAAGCAACGTCATCAATTTCCAACATGTTCTGACATCATTTGTTGTTTTCGGTCATTTACCTAATTGTTTAGAGAGCTAAATGACCGTGAAATTGAAAATCACTACAAAATCAATTCAGAAAATGTTGAAACTTGGCATGGTATCATCATTTCACCCGCATAGCATGTGCGAAAGAGTAGAGAGGGTCACGGCAAAAACTGGTCGCACTTCGTGTACAAACTGGACAAACTCTTTCGGAGTATCAGGGTTTCGGACAAGAACTCATCTGTTACACGGGCACTTCAATGTTTTTTAAACTTATTTGAACTCCGAACTTCTTTTGTGTTTAGTATGTAGCATTCAAAGCGACGTCATCAATTTCCAGCATGTTCTGACATCATTTGTTGTTTTTCAGTCATTTACCTAATTGTTTAGAGAGCTAAATGACCGTGAAATTGAAAATCACTACAAAATGAATTCGGAAAATGTTAAAACTTGGCATGGTATCATCATTTCACCCGCAT
>NW_021287027.1:46697-47904 GCF_002162155.2 Triticum dicoccoides
GCATTTCAATGTTTTTTAAACTTATTTGAACTCCAGACTTCTTTTGTGTTCAGTATGCAGCATTCAAAGCGACGTCATCAATTTCCAACATGTTCTGACATCATTTGTTGTTTTTTGGTCATTTACCTAATTGTTTAGAGAGCTAAGTGACCGTGAAATTGAAAACCACTACAAAATGAATTCAGAAAATGTTGAAACTTGGCATGGTATCATTATTTCACCCGCATAGCATGTGCGAAAGAGTAGAGAGGGTCACGGCAAAAACTGGATGCACTTCGTGTACAAACTGGACAAACTCTTTCGGAGTATCAGGGTTTCGGACGAGAACTCATCTGTTACACGGGAACTTCAATGTTTTTTAAACTTATTTGAACTCTGGACTTCTTTTGTGTTCAGTATGCAGCATTCAAAGCAACATCATCAATTTCCAACATGTTCTGACATCATTTGTTGTTTTCGGTCATTTACCTAATTGTTTAGAGAGCTAAATGACCGTGAAATTGAAAATCACTACAAAATCAATTCAGAAAATGTTGAAACTTGGCATGGTATCATCATTTCACCCGCATAGCATGTGCGAAAGAGTAGAGAGGGTCACGGAAAAAACTGGTCACACTTCGTGTACAAACTGGACAAACTCTTTCGGAGTATCAGGGTTTCGGACAAGAACTCATCTGTTACACGGGCACTTCAATGTTTTTTAAACTTATTTGAACTCCGGACTTCTTTTGTGTTTAGTATGTAGCATTCAAAGCGACGTCATCAATTTCCAGCATGTTCTGACATCATTTGTTGTTTTTCAGTCATTTACCTAATTGTTTAGAGAGCTAAATGACCGTGAAATTGAAAATCACTACAAAATGAATTCGGAAAATGTTAAAACTTGGCATGGTATCATCATTTCACCCGCATAGCATGTGCGAAAGAGTAGAGAGGGTCACGGCAAAAACTGGATGCACTTCGTGTACAAACTGGACAAACTCTTTCGGAGTATCAGGGTTTCGGACGAGAACTCATCTGTTACACGTGCATTTCAATGTTTTTTAAACTTATTTGAACTCCAGACTTCTTTTGTGTTCAGTATGCAGCATTCAAAGCGACGTCATCAATTTCCAACATGTTCTGACATCATTTGTTGTTTTTTGGTCATTTACCTAATTGTTTAGAGAGCTAAGTGACCGTGAAATTGAAAACCACTACAAAATGA
>NW_021287027.1:47988-49218 GCF_002162155.2 Triticum dicoccoides
ATTTCAATGTTTTTTAAACTTATTTGAACTCCAGACTTCTTTTGTGTTCAGTATGCAGCATTCAAAGCGACGTCATCAATTTCCAACATGTTCTGACATCATTTGTTGTTTTTTGGTCATTTACCTAATTGTTTAGAGAGCTAAATGACCGTGAAATTGAAAACCACTACAAAATGAATTCAGAAAATGTTGAAACTTGGCATGGTATCATTATTTCACCCGCATAGCATGTGCGAAAGAGTAGAGAGGGTCACGGCAAAAACTGGATGCACTTCGTGTACAAACTGGACAAACTCTTTCGGAGTATCAGGGTTTCGGACGAGAACTCATCTGTTACACGGGAACTTCAATGTTTTTTAAACTTATTTGAACTCTGGACTTCTTTTGTGTTCAGTATGGAGCATTCAAAGCAACGTCATCAATTTCCAACATGTTCTGACATCATTTGTTGTTTTCGGTCATTTACCTAATTGTTTAGAGAGCTAAATGACCGTGAAATTGAAAATCACTACAAAATCAATTCAGAAAATGTTGAAACTTGGCATGGTATCATCATTTCACCCGCATAGCATGTGCGAAAGAGTAGAGAGGGTCACGGCAAAAACTGGTCGCACTTCGTGTACAAACTGGACAAACTCTTTCGGAGTATCAGGGTTTCGGACAAGAACTCATCTGTTACACGGGCACTTCAATGTTTTTTAAACTTATTTGAACTCCGGACTTCTTTTGTGTTCAGTATGCAGCATTCAAAGCGACATCATCAATTTCCAGCATGTTCTAACATCATTTGTTGTTTTTCGGTCATTTACCTAATTGTTTACAGAGCTAAATGACCGTGAAATTGAAAATCACTACAAAATGAATTTTGGAAATGTTGAAACTTGGCATGGTATCATCATTTCACCCGCATAGCATGTGTGAAAGAGTAGAGAGGGTCACGGCAAAAACTGGACGCACTTCGTGTACAAACTGGACAAACTCTTTCGGAGTATCAGGGTTTCGGACGAGAACTCATCTGTTACACGGGCACTTCAATTTTTTTAAACTTATTTGAACTCCGGACTTCTTTTGTGTTCAGTATGCATCATTCAAAGCGACGTCTTCAATTTCCAACATGTTCTGACATCATTTGTTGTTTTTCGGTCATTTACCTAATTGTTTAGAGAGCTAAATGACCGTGAAATTGAAAATCACTACAAAATGAATTCTGGAAATGTTGAAACTTGGCAT
>NW_021287027.1:51364-52797 GCF_002162155.2 Triticum dicoccoides
GACTTCTTTTGTGTTCAGTATGCATCATTCAAAGCGACATCTTCAATTTCCAACATGTTCTGACATCATTTGTTGTTTTTCGGTCATTTACCTAATTGTTTAGAGAGCTAAATGACCGTGAAATTGAAAATCACTACAAAATGAATTCTGGAAATGTTGAAACTTGGCATGGTATCATCATTTCACCCGCATAGCATGTGCGAAAGAGTAGAGAGGGTCACAGCAAAAACTGGACGCACTTCGTGTACAAACTGGACAAACTCTTTCGGAGTATCAGGGTTTCGGACGAGAACTCATCTGTTACACGGGCACTTCAATGTTTTTTAAACTTATTTGAACTCCGGACTTCTTTTGTGTTCAGTCTGCAGCATTCAAAGCAACGTCATCAATTTCCAACATGTTCTGACATCATTTGTTGTTTTCGGTCATTTACCTAATTGTTTACAGAGCTAAATGACCATGAAATTGAAAATCACTACAAAATGAATTCTGGAAATGTTGAAACTTGGCATGGTATCATCATTTCACCCGCATAGCATGTGCGAAAGAGTAGAGAGGGTCACGGCATAAACTGGACGCACTTCGTGTACAAACTGGACAAACTCTTTCGGAGTATCAGGTTTTCGGACGAGAACACATCTGTTACACGGGCACTTCAATGTTTTTTAAACTTATTTGAACTCCGGACTTCTTTTGTCATTAGTATGCATCATTCAAAGCGACCTCATCAATTTCCAACATGTTCTGACATCATTTGTTGTTTTTCGGTCATTTACCTAATTGTTTAGAGAGCTTAATGACCGTGAAATTGAAAATCACTAAAAAATGAATTCTGGAAATGTTGAAACTTGGCTTGGTATCATCATTTCACCCGCATAGCATGTGCGAAAGAGTAGAGAGGGTCACGGCATAAACTGGACGCACTTCGTGTACAAACTTGACAAACTCTTTCGGAGTATCAGGGTTTCGGATGAGAACTCATCTGTTACACGTGCATTTCAATGTTTTTTAAACTTATTTGAACTCCGGACTTCTTTTGTGTTCAGTATGCAGCATTCAAAGCGACGTCATCAATTTCCAACATGTTCTGACATCATTTGTTGTTTTTCGGTCATTTACCTAATTGTTTAGAGAGCTAAATGATTGTGAAATTGAAAATCACTACAAAATGAGTTCGGAAAATGTTGAAACTTGGCATGGTATCATCATTTCACCCGCATAGCATGTGCGAAAGAGTAGAGAGGGTCACAGCAAAAACTGGACACACTTCGTGTACAAACTGGACAAACTCTTTCGGAGGATCAGGGTTTCAGACAAGAACTCATCTGTTACACGAGCACTTCAATGTTTTTTAAACTTATTTGAACTCCGGACTTCTTTTGTGTTCAGTCTGCAGCATTCAAAGCAACATCATCAATTTCCAACATGTTCTG
>NW_021287027.1:52807-53405 GCF_002162155.2 Triticum dicoccoides
CAAACTGGTCAAACTCTTTCGGAGTATCAGGTTTTCGGACGAGAACACATCTCTTACACGGGCACTTCAATGTTTTTTAAACTTATTTGAACTCCGGACTTCTTTTATGTTCAGTATGCATCATTCAAAGCAACGTCATCAATTTCCAACATGTTCTGACATCATTTGTTGTTTTTCGGTCATTTACCTAATTGTTTAGAGAGCTAAATGACCGTGAAATGGAAAATCACTACAAAATGAATTCTTGAAATGTTGACACTTGGCTTGGTATCATCATTTCACCCGCATAGCATGTGCGAAAGAGTAGAGAGGGTCACGGCATAAACTGGACGCACTTCGTGTACAAACTGGACAAACTCTTTCAGAGTATCATTGTTTCGGACGAGAACTCATCTGTTACACGGGCATTTCAATGTTTTTTAAACTTATTTGAACTCCGGACTTCTTTTGTGTTTAGTATGTAGCATTCAAAGCGACGTCATCAATTTCCAACATGTTCTGACATCATTTGTTGTTTTTCGGTCATTTACCTAATTGTTTAGAGAGCTAAATGACCGTGAAATTGAAAATCACTACAAAATGAATTCTGGAAATGTTG
>NW_021287027.1:55087-59065 GCF_002162155.2 Triticum dicoccoides
TTGTTTTTCGGTCATTTACCTAATTGTTTAGAGAGCTAAATGATTGTGAAATTGAAAATCACTACAAAATGAATTCGGAAAATGTTGAAACTTGGCATGGTATCATCATTTCACCCGCATAGCATGTGCGAAAGAGTAGAGAGGGTCACGACAAAAACTGGACACACTTCGTGTACAAACTGGACAAACTCTTTCGGAGGATCAGGGTTTCGGACAAGAACTCATCTGTTACACGGGCACTTCAATGTTTTTTAAACTTATTTGAACTCCGGACTTCTTTTGTGTTCAGTCTGCAGCATTCAAAGCGACATCATCAATTTCCAACATGTTCTGACATTATTTGTTTTTTTCGGTCATTTACCTAATTGTTTAGAGAGCTAAATGACCATGAAATTGAAAATCACTACAAAATGAATTCTGGAAATGTTTAAACTTGGCATGGTATCATCATTTCACCCGCATAGCATGTGCGAAAGAGTAGAGAGGGTCACGGCATAAACTGGACGCACTTCGTGTACAAACTGGTCAAACTCTTTCGGAGTATCAGGTTTTCGAACGAGAACACATCTCTTACACGGGCACTTCAATGTTTTTTAAACTTATTTGAACTCCGGACTTCTTTTGTGTTCAGTATGCATCATTCAAAGCAACGTCATCAATTTCCAACATGTTCTGACATCATTTGTTGTTTTTCGGTCATTTACCTAATTGTTTAGAGAGCTAAATGACCGTGAAATGGAAAATCACTACAAAATGAATTCTGGAAATGTTGACACTTGGCTTGGTATCATCATTTCACCCGCATAGCATGTGCGAAAGAGTAGAGAGGGTCACGGCATAAACTGGACGCACTTCGTGTACAAACTGGACAAACTCTTTCGGAGTATCAGGGTTTCGGACGAGAACTCATCTGTTACACGGGCATTTCAATGTTTTTTAAACTTATTTGAACTCCAGACTTCTTTTGTGTTTAGTATGCAGCATTCAAAGCGACGTCATCAATTTCCAACATGTTCTGACATCATTTGTTGTTTTTCGGTCATTTACCTAATTGTTTAGAGAGCTAAATGATCCTGAAATTGAAAATCACTACAAAATGAATTCGGAAAATGTTGAAACTTGTCATGGTATCATCATTTCACCCACCTAGCATGTGCGAAAGAGTAGAGAGGGTCACGGCAAAAACTGGACGCACTTCGTGTACAAACTGGACATACTCTTTCGGAGTATCAGGGTTTCGGACGAGAACTCATCTGTTACACGGGCACTTCAATGTTTTTTAAACTTATTTGAACTCCGGACTTCTTTTGTGTTCAGTCTGCAGCATTCAAAGCGACGTCATCAATTTCCAACATGTTCTGACATCATTTGTTGTTTTCGGTCATTTACCTAATTGTTTAGAGAGCTAAATGACCATGAAATTGAAAATCACTACAAAATGAATTTTGGAAATGTTGAAACTTGGCATGGTATCATCATTTCACCCGCATAGCATGTGCGAAAGAGTAGAGAGGGTCACGGCATAAACTGGACGCACTTCGTGTTCAAACTGGACAAACTCTTTCGGAGTATCAGGTTTTCGGACGAGAACACATCTGTTACATGGGAACTTAGTTTTTTAAACTTATTTGAACTCCGGACTTCTTTTGTGTTCAGTATGCATCATTCAAAGCGACGTCATCAATTTCCAACATGTTCTGACATCATTTTTTGTTTTTCGGTCATTTACCTAATTGTTTAGAGAGCTAAATGACCGTGAAATTGAAAATCACTACAAAATAAATTCTGGAAATGTTGAAACTTGGCTTGGTATCATCATTTCACCCGCATAGCATGTGCGAAAGAGTAGAGAGGGTCTCGGCATAAACTGGACGCACTTCGTGTACAAACTGGACAAACTCTTTCGGAGTATCGGGGTTTCGGACGAGAACTCATCTGTTACACGGGCATTTCAATGTTTTCTAACTTATTTGAACTCCGGACTTCTTTTGTGTTCAGTATGCAACATTCAAAGCGACGTCATCAATTTCCAACATGTTCTGACATCATTTGTTGTTTTTCGGTCATTTACCTAATTGTTTAGAGAGCTAAATGACCCTGAAATTGAAAATCACTACAAAATCAATTCAGAAAATGTTGAAACTTGGCATGGTATCATCATTTCAACCGCATTGCATGTCCGAAAGAGTAGAGAGGGTCACGGCAAAAACTGGACGCACTTCGTGTACAAACTGGACAAACTCTTTCGGAGTATCAGGGTTTCGGACAAGAACTCATCTGTTACACGGGCACTTCAATGTTTTTTAAACTTATTTGAACTCCGGACTTCTTTTGTGTTCAGTATGCAGCATTCAAAGCGACATCATCAATTTCCAGCATGTTTTGACATCATTTGTTGTTTTTCGGTCATTTACCTAATTGTTTATAGAGCTAAATGACCGTGAAATTGAAAATCACTACAAAATGAATTCTGGAAATGTTGAAACTTGGCATGGTATCATCATTTCACCCGCATAGCATGTGTGAAAGAGTAGAGAGAGTCACGGCAAAAACTGGACGCACTTCGTGTACAAACTGGACAAACTCTTTCGGAGTATCAGGGTTTTGGACGAGAACTCATCTGTTACACGGGCACTTCAATGTTTTTTAAACTTATTTGAACTCCGGACTTCTTTTGTGTTCAGTATGCATCATTCAAAGTGACGTCATCAATTTCCAACATGTTCTGACATCATTTGTTGTTTTTCGGTCATTTACCTAATTGTTTAGAGAGCTAAATGACCCTGAAATTGAAAATCACTACAAAATGAATTCGGAAAATGTTGAAACTTGTCATGGTATCATCATTTCACCCACCTAGCATGTGCGAAAGAGTAGAGAGGGTCACGGCAAAAACTGGACGCACTTCGTGTACAAACTGGACATACTCTTTCGGAGTATCAGGGTTTCGGACGAGAACTCATCTGTTACACGGGCACTTCAATGTTTTTTAAACTTATTTCAACTCCGGACTTCTTTTGTGTTCAGTCTGCAGCATTCAAAGCGACGTCATCAATTTCCAACATGTTCTGACATCATTTGTTGTTTTCGGTCATTTACCTAATTGTTTAGAGAGCTAAATGACCATGAAATTGAAAATCACTACAAAATGAATTTTGGAAATGTTGAAACTTGGCATGGTATCATCATTTCACCCGCATAGCATGTGCGAAAGAGTAGAGAGGGTCACGGCATAAACTGGACGCACTTCGTGTACAAACTGGACAAACTCTTTCGGAGTATCAGGTTTTCGGACGAGAACACATCTGTTACATGGGAACTTAGTTTTTTAAACTTATTTGAACTCCGGACTTATTTTGTGTTCAGTATGGATCATTCAAAGCGACGTCATCAATTTCCAACATGTTCTGACATCATTTTTTGTTTTTCGGTCATTTACCTAATTGTTTTGAGAGCTAAATGACCGTGAAATTAAAAATCACTACAAAATGAATTCTGGAAATGTTGAAACTTGGCTTGGTATCATCATTTCACCCGCATAGCATGTGCGAAAGAGTAGAGAGGGTCACGGCATAAACTGGACGCACTTCGTGTACAAACTGGACAAACTCTTTCGGAGTATCAGGGTTTCGGACGAGAACTCATCTGTTACACGGGCATTTCAATGTTTTTTAAACTTATTTGAACTCCGGACTTCTTTTGTGTTCAGTATGCAACATTCAAAGCGACGTCATCAATTTCCAACATGTTCTGACATCATTTGTTGTTTTTCGGTCATTTACCTAATTGTTTAGAGAGCTAAATGACCCTGAAATTGAAAATCACTACAAAATCAATTCAGAAAATGTTGAAACTTGGCATGGTATCATCATTTCAACCGCATTGCATGTCCGAAAGAGTAGAGAGGGTCACGGCAAAAACTGGACGCACTTCGTGTACAAACTGGACAAACTCTTTCGGAGTATCAGGGTTTCGGAC
>NW_021287027.1:61620-62483 GCF_002162155.2 Triticum dicoccoides
AATCAATTCAGAAAATGTTGAAACTTGGCATGGTATCATCATTTCAACCGCATTGCATGTCCGAAAGAGTAGAGAGGGTCACGGCAAAAACTGGACGCACTTCGTGTACAAACTGGACAAACTCTTTCGGAGTATCAGGGTTTCGGACGAGAACTCATCTGTTACACGGGCACTTCAATGTTTTTTAAACTTATTTGAACTCCGGACTTCTTTTGTGTTCAGTCTGCAGCATTCAAAGCAACGTCATCAATTTCCAACATGTTCTGACATCATTTGTTGTTTTCGGTCATTTACCTAATTGTTTAGAGAGCTAAATGACCATGAAATTGAAAATCACTACAAAATGAATTCTAGAAATGTTGAAACTTGGCATGGTATCATCATTTCACCCGCATAGCATGTGCGAAAGAGTAGCGAGGGTCACGGCATAAATTGGACGCACTTCGTGTACAAACTGGACAAACTCTTTCGAAGTATCAGGTTTTCGGACGAGAACACATCTGTTACACGGGCGCTTCAATGTTTTTTAAACTTATTTGAACTCCGGACTTATTTTGTGTTTAGTATGCATCATTCAAAGCGACGTCATCAATTTCGAACATGTTCTGACATCATTTGTTGTTTTTCGGTCATTTACCTAATTGTTTAGAGAGCTAAATGACCGTGAAATTGAAAATCACTACAAAATGAATTCTGGAAATGTTGAAACTTGGCTTGGTATCATCATTTCACCCGCATAGCATGTGCGAAAGAGTAGAGAGGGTCACGGCATAAACTGGACGCACTTCGTGTACAAACTGGACAAACTCTTTCGGAGTATCAGGGTTTCGGACGAGAACTCATCTGTTACACGGGCATTTCAA
>NW_021287027.1:62547-63523 GCF_002162155.2 Triticum dicoccoides
CATTCAAAGCGACGTCGTCAATTTCCAACATGTTCTGACATCATTTGTTGTTTTTCGGTCATTTACCTAATTGTTTAGAGAGCTAAATGACCGTGAAATTGAAAATCACTACAAAATGAATTCGGAAAATGTTGAAACTTGGCATGGTATCATCATTTCACCCGCATAGCATGTGCAAAGAGTAGAGAGGGTCACGGCAAAAACTGGACACACTTCGTGTACAAACTGGACAAACTCTTTTGGAGTATCAGGGTTTCGGACGAGAACTCATCTGTTACACGGGCACTTCAATGTTTTTTAAACTTATTTGAACTCCGGACTTCTTTTGTGCTCAGTATGCAGCATTCAAAGCGACGTCATTAATTTCCAACATGTTCTGACATCATTTGTTGTTTTCGGTCATTTACCTAATTGTTTAGAGAGCTAAATGACCATGAAATTGAAAATCACTACAAAATGAATTCTAGAAATGTTGAAACTTGGCATGGTATCATCATTTCACCCGCATAGCATGTGAGAAAGAGTAGAGAGGGTCACGGCATAAACTGGACGCACTTCGTGTACAAACTGGACAAACTCTTTCGGAGTATCAGGTTTTCGGACGAGAACACATCTGTTACACGGGCGCTTCAATGTTTTTTAAACTTATTTGAACTCCGGACTTCTTTTGTGTTTAGTATGCATCATTCAAAGCGACGTCATCAATTTCGAACATGTTCTGACATCATTTGTTGTTTTTCGGTCATTTACCTAATTGTTTAGAGAGCTAAATGACCGTGAAATTGAAAATCACTACAAAATGAATTCTGGAAATGTTGAAACTTGGCTTGGTATCATCATTTCACCCGCATAGCATGTGCGAAAGAGTAGAGAGGGTCACGGCATAAACTGGACGCACTTCGTGTACAAACTGGACAAACTCTTTCGGAGTATCAGGGTTTCGGACGAGAACTCATCTGTTACACGGGCATTTCAA
>NW_021287028.1:0-448 GCF_002162155.2 Triticum dicoccoides
CCTCCCGGCGATATGTCTTGTCGGGCGAGCGTCCACGGTCAGCCCCCGACGACGAGTAACGTGAGGGCTGCACGAGGGAACCATGGACATCATGGGAGGGGGCATCCCAACGGTTGTCGAAGCCCGTGGAACGCCGGCCGCCACGGGGTGGGGGGGGAGGAGGGGGGAGCAGCGGCTGTCGCGGGGAGGGGAACGAGGAGGTGAACAACGGAGTCGCGCGCCGGCGAGCGGCGGTCTTCACGACCCGAGCAAATCTAATGGCACAGGTCAGCCTCCCGCTGAGGGCGTCCGGAGAGGGGCACGACGAGCCCCCACGGCTGTCGAAGGGGCGCTTGGGGCGGGGCGTGTCGTCGTCGTGTTCTCGAGCCATCGGGAGAGCCAGGGCGGGGACATCAGGGGTGGGCAGATGCGGCGGGGCGGAATCGCGAGGTGTGGAGGACGCTGCTGG
>NW_021287029.1:0-1398 GCF_002162155.2 Triticum dicoccoides
CCCGGGGATCATCAATTGTGGAAATCGCTCTGGGACCCCAAAACATTGAGTAATAATCCAAGAAACCGGCCAGAATCGGCCAAAACGGTGAGTGTTGATGACCGACACGTAATCACACCTTGGGGTTTGACAACCATGGAAATTGCTTGGGGACCCCAAAACGGTGAGTCATTATCCACGAAACAGTTCAGAATTGGCCAAAACTATGATTGTTGACGGTGGACACGTAAACGCACCCCAGGGATCATCAGTCATGGAAATCGCTCTGGGCCCCAAAACGCTGAGTAATAGTGCACGAGACACACCATAATCGACTAAAATTGTGATTGTTGATGACCGACACGTAAACGCACCCCCGGGTTCGTCAATCGTGGAAATCACTTCGGGACCCCAAAATTGAGTAGTAGTCCAAGAAACAGGCCAGAATCAGCCCAAACTGCGAGTCTTGACGACCAACACGTAAGCACACCTTGAGGTCCGACAACCATCGAAATCGCTTTGGGATCCCAAAACAGTGAATAATAGTCCACGAAAAAGGTCAGAATCGACAAAAACCGCCAGTGTTGATGACCGACACGTAAACGCACCCTGGGGTTCATTCAGGGAGTCCTGGATTAGGGGGTACTCGGACAGCCGGACTATATACTTTGGCCGGACTGTTGGACTATGAAGATACAAGATTGAAGACTTCGTCCCGTGTCCGGATGGGACTCTTCTTGGCGTGGAAGGCAAGCTTGGCAATTCGGATATGTAGATCTCCTTCTCTGTAACCGACTCTGTGTAACCCTAGCCTCCTCCGGTGTCTATATAAACCAGAGGGTTTAGTCCGTAGGAGAAGGACAATCATAATCATAGGCTAACTTCTAGGGTTAGCCTCTATAATCTCGTGGTAGATCAACTCTTGTAATACTCATATCATCAAGATCAATCAAGAAGGAAGTAGGGTATTACCTCCATCGAGAGGGCCCGAACCTGGGTAAACATTGTGAACCCAGCCTCTTGTTACCATTAGCCTTAGACACATAGTTCGGGACCCCCTACCCGAAATCCGCTGGTTTTGACACCGACATTCGTCAATCGTGCAAATCACTTCAGGACCCCAAAACTGAGTAATAGTCCAAGAAACGGGCCAGAACTGGCCCAAACTGCGAGTCTTGATGACCGGCACGTAAGCACACCTTGGGGTTCGACAACCATGGAAATTGCTTGGCGACCCCAAAACGGTGAGTAATTGTCTATGAAAGAGCCTGGAATCGGACAAATCAAGGATTATTCATGAACGCTACATAAACGCACCCAAGGGTTCGTCAATCATGGAAATCTCTCAGGGACCACAAATCAGTGAGTAATAGTCCATGAAACGGGCCAGAATCGGCCAAAACTGCGAGTGTTGATGAC
>NW_021287030.1:0-1257 GCF_002162155.2 Triticum dicoccoides
GACGTTGCGCCTTAGCAATCGCTAAACCAACTCCGAGAGGTTATTGACCACGCTGGAGCACAATCAACCTGACCACGAAGGTCTATTCCTGCAAGCAATCGAAGAACAAGCAAGAATATGATAAAAGCAATCTGAATATTGCGAGTATATATGAAGTATTGATAAAGGTGGGGATCCGTAAGCAGTCTTGGTCTGGTCGTTGGACACAAACGAAGTACACGAAGTTGCAATGGCTAACTTTTAACTAAACAAATCCCAAGGAAAAGCTACTAGATGGATCTACTTATATAGGAGCAAGGGGTGGCGGCCAAGGAGGTGGGAGGACGTCCCAAGGCAGCCTAAAACTAAATCTAGGTCGTACAAGGCCAATGGGCCCAAGTGGAGGTGATGTAACACCTTTGGACTTGTAGTTTGACTCGGATTCTGCTGCAGCATCAGATTGTTTTGTCCACAACTCAACGCTCCGGACGAATTTGAAGGTGATTCCAATTGGGTTGGAAAGTGCATGAAATCTAGTTTCCAACAAAAAAAAGAATCACCCAATTCGGAGTCCGTATAAAAAACTTGTGTGCGTTTTGAGTCAGGTATGTCTGTGCAGTCCGAATCTGAATCCAGAACGTGAGAGACTTGGACTCTATCTTCTCTTGGGCCAAAAGTGACGTGAGAACTTTTTGGACAGCAAATAAACATCTCTTTCTTCCTTATCTTCATATGTGGATTGTACAAATGTCCCATACACCTGCAATTAGACAAAACACAAAAGTGTGTGAAGTATTTTTGTTCTGGATAACATAAATAGATTATTGAATAGTTTGCACTAGAAATCACCTGACAAATATGCATATATGCAATATTTTTGGTCATATCCAAGGTAGTCATGTCCTCATCAATAGGGTTCCATCCTACATCATTATGGTATCATGAGCCACGTTGATCACGTTTTTGGAGCCCCTACCCTGTGTTTTCTAGCTTGATTTTGTTGATTTCGTCCTAAATCCGAAAATCCCCACCAAAAATAGCCCCAAATTTTTTTGTGATTTGTTGGTTTGATGATGTTTTGTTGATTTTGATCCATGGATTTGCTTGGTTTCAAGTGGATCTAGCATCTCCCCAAGTTTCCCCACCTTCCATCCATGAAATCCATCAAATTTTGCCCCCGAAATCATCCATGTCCGCCCCAAATCGAGTTTCGAAGTCCAAATCCCGATCTGGAATCGTCGGGCCGGACATCCGGGCCTCAGGCCGGACATCCGGGCC
>NW_021287031.1:0-1430 GCF_002162155.2 Triticum dicoccoides
AAAGGTGGTGGCACGTCTCCCGCGATCGACAAAGCCCATGAATTGACTCTGGATCCTGTCATGATTAGTAGAACAAGAAACAAAACCCAAAAATAATGTTCCTATAACTACTAGGATGTGGTGGTAAAACGCTCACAGTAAAGCAAATATCAATGTCTTACAAGTTCTTACCATGCAGCAGGCGGTGATCGGCAACCAGCGGTGTCAAGTAACTCCGAATATTGAGTAAAGCGATTGCCAGGGGAGCGTACGTATACACGGTGTAGAAATATGTGGAGCTGGGTTGGCTATATATGGTAGCAAAAGATTAGCAATAATCAATTCAAAGATGCAATGTTGAATAAACGCTCAACGACGGTACTGTGCTGGTCCTAGGCTAGACTGTGCTAGAGACGCGAGCCTAGAACACCAACAAAATCACGGCGCGGCACGTAAACAAGGGAAAAGCACACTTTGAATTTTTTTTTCGCTCTTTTTTTTTTGCGCTCTTTTTTTTTGCGCTGTTTTTTTTTTTGCGAAAAATCACTATAATGGCGAGTGTCTCAAAACTCTTCCTAGCTCAAACTGACAGGATGGGCACGAAATTTTTCGACCAATTTTTTTTTTCGACTGCCCGGACCCAAAAACTGGAAACGGGTCAAAAAAAACTTCCTATAATGACACCTGTGTCAAAACACTCAGAAACACCTAAAAATAGGATAGCCAGAAATTTTTTCGAAAAATGCGTTTTCGAAAAATTTTGGGCCTCAACATAGCGAATTTTTTTTGTGTGGCTTTTTCGTGGACTGTAGGTATGAAGAACAGACTCGATCTAAACTACGAAAAACTGTAAAATCTCACCGAGCAACCTGGAAATCTGATACCACTTGATAGAGGCAAAGGTGTGATGAGGACATCAATACAATTGTTACACCCACAGCCCCTGCTGCTATACATACTGGACCAATTACTAGAGCTCGTGCACGCCAACTAAATTACCAGGTACTTTCGTTTCTTTCTAATGATTCTAATGTTCATGAGAATATGATGCTGCCTAAATTGGATACATTTGTTTTGCTTACAAATGAAGGGCCTAGCTTGGAGAAGGATGAACATTGGAGCAAGAACAAGCATGGAGATGATGGCATGCGCAAGGGAAACAAGAACGGAGTTACAAGTGATGATTTCAGGACTTTGAAGCCACCATAATGGGTGCATGAAGCCTTGGACGAAATATACAAGATGCCACTTCATAAATTTCGTCCCGAGGCTATTTTAGGTGCTGCGTCACCTTATTATTGGGCCAGGCCCATGTAATTTCGAAATACATAAGTATAGGCTATTTTTAGATTCCGTATGTGTGGGGAAACAAGAGATAGGGTTGATTTCGGACCCCTCCACCAAGGGCCACGAAATTCCCCCCTCTTCCTCCATATATACAGCCCTTAGGG
>NW_021287032.1:0-1581 GCF_002162155.2 Triticum dicoccoides
GTCCCGAGGCTATTTTAGGTGCTGCGTCACCTTATTATTGGGCCAGGCCCATGTAATTTCGAAATACATAAGTATAGGCTATTTTTAGAGTCCGTATGTGTGGGGAAACAAGAGATAGGGTTGATTTCGGACCCCTCCACCAAGGGCCACGAAATTCCCCCCTCTTCCTCCATATATACAGCCCTTAGGGCATCGTTTAGACTTTGGGTTTTGTTTAGATTAAAAGTTCGCCATAGCCGCAACTTCGCGTACTTCGTTTGTGTTCAACGACCAGACAAAGGCGTCACAGAACCCCACCTTGATCAATAAAGCTTTCATCTTATATTCGCAATATCCTGATTGCAATCTTAGTTTCTTGCTTGTTCTTCGTTTGCTCGCAGGAAACAGACCCTCGTGGTCAGGTTGATCGTGCTCCGGCATGGTCAATAACCTCTCGGAGTTGGTTTAGCGATTGCTAAGGCGCGACGTCCTCGCACGTTCGTAGTCGGATCGTCAAAGTCGACTTCCACCAAAGCGATATCCATCATCTCATCGAAAGACGGGATACCTTTGCCTCTATCAAGGAGTATACTGATATCACTCGTTTATTCCATCTTGCTTGTAAAGCTGAACGTGAAGTGCAGGATCGACAAGCATTGGCGCGAACTAACTTTTCTGCAGGCCGACCTTCATCATGGACACCGCGTGCATCTTCTACTTCAACTGCACCAGCACCTCAATCAGGTGCCTCCTCCAGTCGTGATACAAGAAAACAGGCACAACCACCATTATCTGCAAGGAGCCCACCTGCCGGGCCTGCACAGAGTTCTTCTTCCATGGCATCAACAGGGCACACAAGTGATATTATTTGTCGTCGTTGTAAGGGAGGAGGTCATTATGCGAGAGAATGCAAATCTCCGCGTGTGATGATTGCTACCGCGGATGGTGGATATGAGTCCGCTAGTGACTATGATGAGGAGACTTTGGCTCTTATTACATGTGAAGAACATGGTGGAGATGATTCTGATCATGAGACGCAATACATGGCTCCTGAAGACGCTGACAGGTATGAATGTTTAGTTGCTCAACGTGTTTTGAGTGTGCAGGTCAGACAAGCTGAGCAAAATCAGAGGCACAATTGTTCCATAGCAAGGAAGTTGTGAAGGAACGTTCTGTGCGCGTCATCATAGATGGAGGTAGTTGCAACAACTTGGCTAGCATTGAGATGGTGGAGAAGCTTTCTCTCACCACAAGACCACATCCACATCCTTACTACATCCAATGGTTCAACAACAGCGGCAAGGTTAAGGTAACACGTACTGTTCGTGTGCATTTTAGTATCTCTACATATGCTGATTATGTTGATTGTGATGTGGTACCTATGCAAGCATGTTCCTTATTACTTGGTAGACCATGGCAATTTGATAAAAATTCTGTACACCATGGTAGAAACAATCACTATACTCTTGTTCATAAGGATAAAAATATTACTTTGCTTCCTATGACTCCTGATTCCATTTTGAAAGATGATATTAATAGAGCTAATAAAGCAAAACAGGAGAAGAATAAGAGTGAAAATCAGATTGTGGCAAAAGAATTTGA
>NW_021287033.1:0-1492 GCF_002162155.2 Triticum dicoccoides
GGTGGATGGCGGCCGCTCGCCGGAGTAGCGCGGGGATGAGTGGATGGCGGCTGCTCGCCGGAGCAGCAGGGGCATGTGGATGATGGCTGCTCGCGACATCGACGGCGGTCATCACCGGCAAGAGTTTATTTGGGGAGCAACGGGGAGAAGATGGGCGAGAGGATAAGGAAAGGAATAAATGGTGGAGTGAATCGTGCGGGATGATAGAGACAGGCTTAAGCGGTGGTGGGTGGGCCTGTTGCTAGCGTGGACTTGACCGGCGGAGTTTCAGCCGGTCGACCGGCGTGAAACGTTTCCCTATATCAAATGGGATATGTGCACAGGAGCGGATCAGATCAATCACAAGGCATCTAACCAGAATTTCATGCCTTCTTTAAGGCTAGTCCGAGCACTATGTATAATTTTTTTGCCAGAAAATTTCCGATCTATCCGATCTATTCATCAACTGTCAAGGCAGTACAATAACACTAGAGGTAAAAATTACATCCACATCCACAAGAGAGCCTTGGCTCAGTGGTTGGCCATGCAGTTATGCAGTCTAGCGGCCCGAGTTCAATTCCTAGAATTGATAGGTGATCGGCGGCGGCGGAGGGTCTCTCCTGAAGGAAATATGCCCTAGAGGCAATAATAAAGTTATTATTTATTTCCTTATTTCATGATAAATGTTTATTATTCATGCTAGAATTATATTAACCGGAATCATAATACATTTGATTAACGGGGTCACATCATTAGAGAATGATGTGATTGACTTGACCCATTCCGTTAGCTTAGCACTTGATCGTTTAGTATGTTGTTATTGCTTTCTTCATGACTTATACATGTTCCTATGACTATGAGATTATGCAACTCCCATTTACCGGATGAACACTTTCTGTGCTACCAAACGTCACAACGTAACTGGGTGATTATAAATGTCCTCTATAGGTGTCTCCGAAGGTACTTGTTGAGTTGGCGTATTTCGAGATTAGGATTTGTCACTCCGATTGTCGGAGAGGTATCTTTGGGCCCTCTTGATAATGCACATCACTATAAGCCTTGCAAGCAATATGACTAATGAGTTAGTTGCGGGATGATGCATTACATAACGAGTAAAGAGACTTGCCGGTAACGAGATTGAACTAGGTATTGAGATACCGACGATCGAATCTCGGGCAAGTAACATACTGATGACAAAGGGAACAACGCATGTTACTATGCGGTTTGACCAATAAATATCTTCGTAGAATATGTGGGAGCCAATATGAGCATCCAGGTTCCGCTATTGGTTATTGACCGGAGACGTGTCTCGGTCATGTCTACATAGTTCTCGAACCCGTAGGGTCCGCACGCTTAACGTTAGGTGACGATTTATATTATGAGTTATGTGTTTTGATGTACCAAAGGTAGTTCGGAGTCCCGGATGAGACCAGGGACATGACGATAAGTCTCGAAATGGTCACGACGTAAGGATCGATATATTGGACGACTATATTCGGATATCGGAAAGGTT
>NW_021287034.1:0-1763 GCF_002162155.2 Triticum dicoccoides
TTGCGGGTTCCGCCCATGAACCTATGCATAGGGGTTGGCACACGTTTTCTTGACTCTCCGGTTGAAACTTTGGGGCACTCTTTGAAGTACTTTGTGTTGGTTGGATGAATCTGAGATTGTGTGATGCATATCGTAAAATCATGCCCATGGATACTTGAGGTGACAATGGAGTATCTAGGTGACATTAGGATTTTGGTTGATTTGTGTCTTAAGGTGTTATTCTAGTATGAACTCTATGGTAGATTGAGCGGAAAAAAGAGATAGTAACATTGCCCTTTTTATTTATTTCTTTTTCTTATTTTTTTCTTTTTTTTCCTTTTTTTTCTTTTTCTTTTTTTGGGCCTTCCTTTTTTTATTTTGGCCTTTTTCCTTTTCTTTTTCTTTTTGGGCAATGTTCTAATAATGATGATCAACACACTTTCATTGATTACAACATATGAATTACAACTCGAAACTAGAACAAGATATGACTCTATATGAATGCCTCCGGCGGTGTAACGGGATGGTGCAATGAATCAAGAGTGACATGTATGAAAAATAATGCATGGTGGCTTTGCCACAAATACGATGTCAACTACATGATCATGCAATGGCAATATGACAAAAGTAAAGTATGTCATAATGATAATGAACGGAACGGTGGAAAGTTGCATGGCAATATATATCGGAATGGCTATGGAAATGCCATAAATAGGTAAGTATGGTGGCTGTTTTGAGGAAGATATAAGGAGGTTTATGTGTGATAGAGTGTATCATATCACGGGGTTTGGATGCACCGGCGAAGTTTGCACCAACTCTCGAGGTGTGAAAGGGCAATGCATGGTACCGAAGAGGCTAGCAATAATGGAAAGGTAAAAGTGCGTATAATCCATGGACTCAACATTAGTCAAAAGAACTTATATACATATTGCAAAAATTTAGAAGTCATCAAAAATCAAGCAATACGCGCATGCTCCTAGGGGGATAGATTGGTAGGAAAAGACCATCGCTCGTCCCCGACCGCCACTCATAAGGATGCATAAGCCAGGTACACTTCATGTTTCAAATTTGTTACACAACTTTAACCATACGTGCATGCTACGGGACTTGGTAACTTCAACATAAGTATTCTTTAAATTCATAATCACCCAACTAGCATGACTTTAATATCACTACCTCCATACCTCAAAACAAGTATCAAGTATCAAATTGATCATAGCATCCAATTCACTTCGTATGATAGTTTTCATTCAAATAACCATGTTGTTTAAGACTCTCAAAATAATATAAGTGAAGCATGAGAGTTCATTAATTTCTACAAAATATAACCACCGCCATGCTCTAAAAAGATATAAGTGAAGTACTAGAGCAAACGACAAACTACTCCAACAAGATATAAGTGAAGATCAATGAGTAGCTAAATAATTATGTAACTATGTGAAGACTCTCCCTCATTAAATAATTTCAGATCTTGGTATCTTATTCAAACAGCAAGCAAAAAAAATAAAATGACATTTCAAGTATAGCACAACTTAAGTGAAGAAGCAAAAACTTAGGCTCAACCGATACTAACCGATAGTTGTTGAAGAACAAGGTGGAATGCCTACCGGGGCATCCCCAAGCTTAGATGCTTTAGACTTCTTGAAATATTATCTTGGGGTGCCTTGTGCATCCCCAAGCTTGAGCTTTTATGTCTCCTTAATTCCTCTCATATCATGGTTTCTTCTTATCAAAAGCTTCATTCACAAATACTCAACAAGAACTCGTGAGATAGGTTAGTATAA
>NW_021287035.1:0-1710 GCF_002162155.2 Triticum dicoccoides
AAGTACTAGGAACTGAAACGAGGCTTAATCCAACAATCTTATAAGTCTACGGATTAGTAACACGTAATCCTGATAGAAAGAAGAGATAGCCTAGTTTCTTAACCCCGTAGGAAAGATAAGATGACTCAGATCAGAAGGGCATGAGGTATAAGGAGTAAAAGAGCCTTACGTTCCATCCCACAATCAATTCCCTTATATAACTAAAGAATTTCTAGACTCAACTTCGACCAGTTTGGCTTGGTAACCCTACAGGCAGTCAAGCTCTGATACCAACGCTGTCAGGACCCCGACTCGATGCCACATAGATCTAGCATGTAACACTTCATATCACTTTGCGGCCTCACGCACGGTATTCCCACGGGTGTCGCCTTACCTTTACCCGGGACCGTTTGCGCCTTTTGGCACACGTATATGACAGTGTCGCTAGCATCCATATGATAAGGAGCCCGGGCTGACATGGCTAGTCGTAAACCCAAAGTGGCACAAACTTGCAGGGACAGGCATCCATGACCCAGCATCGAACGTGTCGGTCATCAGCGAGTGAATCCAGGCTGTAGCACTGGGCTAGCAGGACTCCGGTGAATCGGGCTGTAGCGGGCTAACAGGACTCCGGTATTCATCGCATGACATTTCCCCGAAGGGACAGACACAGGAACGAAGAAGGACACATGCCGGCCAGCCTAAGTGTTCCGGAGCAGTAGCAAGCTACCATTGGAAACACTAGGAGACATTTCCCGGTAAGAGAGGCTACTAAAGATAAACAACTAGATAGTCAGATCCCACACATACCAAGCATTTCAATAACATACACACAATATGCTCGATATGTGCAATACACCATGGCATCACAAAATGACTCTACGACTCAAGTAGTTTATTCAATAGGCTCCGAGGAGCGAGACATTACAAACATGGGTCTCATGACCCAACAATCAGAGCATACAAGTCAAAGCACAAGTGGAATCTATCATGTCTGAGTACAGACAACTATAAATGAAAAAGGCTGAGAAGCCTGACTATCTACCAGATACTGCCGAGGGCACAAGATCGTAGCCGAGGTAACAAGCTAAACGTCGAAGTCCAAGCAGAACTACTAGTGAGACTGAAGTCTCTCTGCAAAAACATAAAATAGGCAAACGTGAGTACAAATGTACCCAGCAAGACTTACATCAGAACTATCTACATATGCATCATTATCAACAAAGGGGTGGTGGGGTTTAACTGCAGCAAGCCAGCTTTGACTCGGTGGCTATCCTGAACTACGACTGCAAGTAACTCTTTTGAGGTGGCACACACGAGTCCACATATTCACCATATCAATACACCACTATGGATCCGCTCCCGTCTCCCTACGAGAACGCCATCCATAGCACTCACGCTTATCTTGCGTATTTTAGAGTATCCACTTTCACTTGTCTATGAACTGATATAAGCAACCCAGAAGTCCTTTTCCGTGGACACGGCTATTCGAATAGATGATGTTAACCCTGCAGGGGTGTACTCCTTCACACACGCTCTCACCACTTACCGCCGTTTACACGACATGTACTCGGCAACCTTCAAGCGGAAGCCCAACGTGGGTGTCGGCCACGGCCTGCCTAAACACTCAAGTCTCTAGTCCAGGTTTATCGCCTATTCGGGTTCCATCCATGAGGAGATCCGGCCGGAGTTTCGCTCATAGCCCCAAACGATGTGAACAGGGTTCCGTGA
>NW_021287036.1:0-2346 GCF_002162155.2 Triticum dicoccoides
ACACACACACACACTACACACACACACATTATTAGTTTGTTTGTTAAATTTTTTTTCTATTTTTTAGTTATAGAAATGTTAGGAAATTATTCTGTTTTTTAGTTATATAAATATTAGAAATGTTAGTTATATAGAAATGTTATAAATGTTTTCTGTTTTTTAGTTATAGAAATATTTGTAGAAATGTTAGCAATTTTTCTGTTTTTTAGTTATATAAATATTAGAATTATTATAGAAATGTTAGTTATATAATCTAGAAATTTTAGAATTAGTTTTAGTTAGATGAATTAGATTAATGTCAAATTGTTAGAATTTGCATATATATAGAATTTTAGTTATCACAATCCAATAATTTAAAAAATGTTACTTTTTGCGGGCATATAGTATTTGTTCTCGACGATATGCCCGGCCCGAATCCTCGCCGTTGACCCGTTCGCGATGACGTCCTGCTTCAGAGGACCCATGTCCGGGACTGGGCTCCGCCGGGCTGGCACTGGGAGGTGCTACCTGGAGGGGCGCGCCGCTTGGTGAGGAACCCGACCTCGGGTCCCGTCGTCGACCCTGATCTTCTTTGGTGGCGTTCGCGTGGGCCACATTCGGTGCAGAGGCAGCTGGCCCCGCCGGTGGTGGTGCGTCACTGTGTCAGGGAGGAAGATGAGCACGTCCATCGCTACATGACTGCTATGGACGACGTCAGGTTCTCCACTACATGGCGGGTTCTTTGGGCAGATGACCGGAGATATGATCCTGTGATGGTTCCTTCTCTTTGGGTGTGCACCGCCCGCGCCCGAGGAACCGCGAGTGGCGCCCTAGATTCTTCTGTAGTACTCGATCTTTATTAGGTACCTAGCCAGTGATGTATTCGATATATAATATTCGAGACGATGTATTCGAGATTATATATATTAAGACGATGATGTATTCGAGATTATATATTCGAGATGATGTATGCGGACAAATGGACTCGTCAGCGGAGTTCTTGTGAAGGACAAACTCCCGATCTCCATTCAAGAATGGAAAGAGCCAAAGACTAAACGTCCAGGTGTTACTTGGGTCGATGACAGAGCCAAAAAAGACCTGGTGAAATCTCTGATGGAACATTTCACCCTACCAGGTCATTTCACTAAAGCAGATGTGGAGAAAGTCAAGGCCGCTGCTCTTAAGAAGATGGAAATTGCTTTCAACACCCACAAGAAAACTGTATGGGCCAACTACCTCGCTAATGAAAGGAAGACTCTAGATTTCAAGGGAACACTGGAGAAGCAAATAGAACACTGGGACGATTCCGTGACCTTCAAGGATTCAGAATTATCTAAGGAACAGTCGATGAAAAACAAGGCAAATGCCGCAAAAAAGAAGCAGTTCCATAGGCTAGGTCCAGGTGGCTACGCGGTGGGATTGCCTAAGTGGGATAAGTCTGAGCAAGAGATGGAGGGTGCAGGGGTCACTCCGATTACTAGGAGCTGGCCCCCCAGGTGCAGAACTTGGTTCTATGCGCATGGGGGGCGTTGGACCCGAAGACAGGCCTGGTTTCGAAGAAGGCAAGTCTAAAAGGAGCCGAACAAAAGATAGTTGACGCAATAGAAGAAGTTCGAGCGGGGGTGTTCACGCCCAACAGAGAGAACGACGAGCTTACGCGCGCCCTGGGAAATCCTGAACACCCGGGAAGAACACGAGGCATGGGTGTTATTTCCTGGTATGAGGGCTTTTCGGACTGGAATGACGACTACAGGTCCCGTGCAAGAAAGAAGATGGAGGAGGAGAAGAAGAGGAAGCTGGAGGAGGATCAGAGGAAGTAGGATGCAGAACGCCTTCAAGGCCTACAAGCAAGGCACGCGGACCTGGCACTCAAATTCCAGTAGCAGCAGCAGCAGCAGATCGACTCACTTAGCCAGGAAAGGGGGTCTCAGCAGCGACAGCAGCAAGCGGATGATCGTCCAGCATTGGATAGCACCATCCCATCCATGCCGAGAAGCAGCGTTGGTTCTGCCCCGGGCGACACACTACTGGATATATACCCTGTGGATGATATCATAGAGAACACTAACTGTGAGCTACACTCCAAAATGAAGAACATATCCATGAAGGTGGCGGACGGCGTTGCTTTTCCAGTGACCCCCAAAGCAACCTACCATTGCATCCCGATTACAGAGGGCTATGCTCGTGTCATGGTTGATGAAGTGGTGGACCCATATTCGGGGCTAACGCTTGACATTCCTGGAGGTGAAGACGAGCGCACACTGGAAGAGGCCATACATCGTATCATCCTATGGAGAAAGGATTGCATCATCTTTCGAAGTCCACCGACACCGCGTCGTCTGCCGACTCCTCGAAGTCCGCCACCGA
>NW_021287037.1:0-2346 GCF_002162155.2 Triticum dicoccoides
ACACACACACACACTACACACACACACATTATTAGTTTGTTTGTTAAATTTTTTTTCTATTTTTTAGTTATAGAAATGTTAGGAAATTATTCTGTTTTTTAGTTATATAAATATTAGAAATGTTAGTTATATAGAAATGTTATAAATGTTTTCTGTTTTTTAGTTATAGAAATATTTGTAGAAATGTTAGCAATTTTTCTGTTTTTTAGTTATATAAATATTAGAATTATTATAGAAATGTTAGTTATATAATCTAGAAATTTTAGAATTAGTTTTAGTTAGATGAATTAGATTAATGTCAAATTGTTAGAATTTGCATATATATAGAATTTTAGTTATCACAATCCAATAATTTAAAAAATGTTACTTTTTGCGGGCATATAGTATTTGTTCTCGACGATATGCCCGGCCCGAATCCTCGCCGTTGACCCGTTCGCGATGACGTCCTGCTTCAGAGGACCCATGTCCGGGACTGGGCTCCGCCGGGCTGGCACTGGGAGGTGCTACCTGGAGGGGCGCGCCGCTTGGTGAGGAACCCGACCTCGGGTCCCGTCGTCGACCCTGATCTTCTTTGGTGGTGTTCGCGTGGGCCACATTCGGTGCAGAGGCAGCTGGCCCCGCCGGAGGTGGTGCGTCACTGTGTCAGGGAGGAAGATGAGCACGTCCATCGCTACATGACTGCTATGGACGACGTCAGGTTCTCCACTACATGGCGGGTTCTTTGGGCAGATGACCGGAGATATGATCCTGTGATGGTTCCTTCTCTTTGGGTGTGCACCGCCCGCGCCCGAGGAACCGCGAGTGGCGCCCTAGATTCTTCTGTAGTACTCGATCTTTATTAGGTACCTAGCCAGTGATGTATTCGATATATAATATTCGAGACGATGTATTCGAGATTATATATATTAAGACGATGATGTATTCGAGATTATATATTCGAGATGATGTATGCGGACAAATGGACTCGTCAGCGGAGTTCTTGTGAAGGACAAACTCCCGATCTCCATTCAAGAATGGAAAGAGCCAAAGACTAAACGTCCAGGTGTTACTTGGGTCGATGACAGAGCCAAAAAAGACCTGGTGAAATCTCTGATGGAACATTTCACCCTACCAGGTCATTTCACTAAAGCAGATGTGGAGAAAGTCAAGGCCGCTGCTCTTAAGAAGATGGAAATTGCTTTCAACACCCACAAGAAAACTGTATGGGCCAACTACCTCGCTAATGAAAGGAAGACTCTAGATTTCAAGGGAACACTGGAGAAGCAAATAGAACACTGGGACGATTCCGTGACCTTCAAGGATTCAGAATTATCTAAGGAACAGTCGATGAAAAACAAGGCAAATGCCGCAAAAAAGAAGCAGTTCCATAGGCTAGGTCCAGGTGGCTACGCGGTGGGATTGCCTAAGTGGGATAAGTCTGAGCAAGAGATGGAGGGTGCAGGGGTCACTCCGATTACTAGGAGCTGGCCCCCCAGGTGCAGAACTTGGTTCTATGCGCATGGGGGGCGTTGGACCCGAAGACAGGCCTGGTTTCGAAGAAGGCAAGTCTAAAAGGAGCCGAACAAAAGATAGTTGACGCAATAGAAGAAGTTCGAGCGGGGGTGTTCACGCCCAACAGAGAGAACGACGAGCTTACGCGCGCCCTGGGAAATCCTGAACACCCGGGAAGAACACGAGGCATGGGTGTTATTTCCTGGTATGAGGGCTTTTCGGACTGGAATGACGACTACAGGTCCCGTGCAAGAAAGAAGATGGAGGAGGAGAAGAAGAGGAAGCTGGAGGAGGATCAGAGGAAGTAGGATGCAGAACGCCTTCAAGGCCTACAAGCAAGGCACGCGGACCTGGCACTCAAATTCCAGTAGCAGCAGCAGCAGCAGATCGACTCACTTAGCCAGGAAAGGGGGTCTCAGCAGCGACAGCAGCAAGCGGATGATCGTCCAGCATTGGATAGCACCATCCCATCCATGCCGAGAAGCAGCGTTGGTTCTGCCCCGGGCGACACACTACTGGATATATACCCTGTGGATGATATCATAGAGAACACTAACTGTGAGCTACACTCCAAAATGAAGAACATATCCATGAAGGTGGCGGACGGCGTTGCTTTTCCAGTGACCCCCAAAGCAACCTACCATTGCATCCCGATTACAGAGGGCTATGCTCGTGTCATGGTTGATGAAGTGGTGGACCCATATTCGGGGCTAACGCTTGACATTCCTGGAGGTGAAGACGAGCGCACACTGGAAGAGGCCATACATCGTATCATCCTATGGAGAAAGGATTGCATCATCTTTCGAAGTCCACCGACACCGCGTCGTCTGCCGACTCCTCGAAGTCCGCCACCGA
>NW_021287038.1:0-3627 GCF_002162155.2 Triticum dicoccoides
AACATTGAAGTGCCTGTGTAACAGATGAGTTCTCGTCCGAAACCCTTCTCCGAAAGAGATTGTCCAGTTTGTACACGAAGTGTGTCCAGTTTTTGCCGAGACCCTCTCTGCTCTTTCGCATATGCTATGCGGGTGAAATGATGATACCATGCCAGGTTTCAACATTTTCACAGTTTATTTTGTAGTGATTTTCAATTTCACGGTCATTTAGCTCTCTAAACAATTAGGTAAATGACTGAAAAACAACCAATGATGTCAGAACATGTTGGAAATTGATGACGTCGCTTTGAATGCTACATACTGAACACAAAAGAAGTCCGGAGTTCAAATAAGTTTAAAAAACATTGAAGTGCCCGTGTAACAGATCAGTTCTCTTCCGAAATCCTTGTCCGAAAGAGATTGTCCAGTTTGTACAGGAAGTGCGTCCAGTTTTTGCCGTGACCCTCTCTACTCTTTCGCACATGCTATGCGGGTGAAATGATGATACCATGCCAAGTTTCAACATTTTCACAGTTCATTTTATAGTGATTTTCAATTTCACAGTCATTTAGCTCTCTAAACAATTAGGTAAATGACTGAAAAACAACAAATGATGTCAGAACATGTTGGAAATTGATGACGTGTCTTTGAATGCTGCATACTGAACACAAAAGAAATCCGGAGTTCAAATAAGTTTAAAAAACATTGAAGTGCCCGTGTAACAGATGATTTCTCGTCCTAAACCTTGATACTCCGAAAGAGATTGTCCAATTTGTACACGAAGTGCGTCCAGTTTTTGCCGTGACCCTCTATACTCTTTTGCACATGCTATGCAGGTGAAATGTTGATACCATGCCAAGTTGCAACATTTTCATAGTTCATTTTGTAGTGATTTTCAATTTCACGGTCATTTAGCTCTCTAAACAATTAGGTAAATGACTGAAAACCAACAAATGATGTCACAACATGTTGGAAATTGATGACGTCGCTTTGAATGCTGCATACTGAACACAAAAGAAGTCCGAAGTTCAAATAAGTTTAAAAAACATTGAAGTGCCCATGTAACAGATGAGTTCTCGTCCGAAACCCTGATACTCCAAAAGAGATTGTCCAGTTTGTACACGAAGTGCGTCCAGTTTTTGCCGTGACCCTCTATACTCTTTTGCACATGCTATGCCGGTGAAATGATGATACCATGCCAAGTTGCAACATTTTCATAGTTCATTTTGTAGTGATTTTCAATTTCACGGTCATTTAGCTCTCTAAACAATTAGGTAAATGACTGAAAACCAACAAATGATGTCAGAACATGTTGGAAATTGATGACGTCGCTTCAAATGCTGCATACTGAACACAAAAGAAGTTCGGAGTTCAAATAAGTTTAAAAAACATTGAAGTGCCCGTGTAACAGATGAGTTCTCGTCCAAAACCCTGATACTCCGAAAGAGATTGTCCAGTTTGTACATGAAGTGCGTCCAGTTTTTGCCGTGACCCTCTCTACTCTTTCGCACATGCTATGCAGGTGAAATGATGATACCATGCCAAGTTTCAATATTTTCACAGTTTATTTTGTAGTGATTTTCAATTTCACGATCATTTAGCTCTCTAAACAATTAGGTAAATGACTGAAAAACAACAAATGATGTGAGAACATGTTGGAAATTGATGACGTCGCTTTGAATGCTGCATACTGAACGCAAAAGAAGTCCGGAGTTCAAATAAGTTTAAAAAACATTGAAGTGCCTGTGTAACAGATGAGTTCTCGTCCGAAACCCTTCTCCGAAAGAGATTGTCCAGTTTGTACACGAAGTGCGTCCAGTTTTTGCCGTGACCCTCTCTGCTCTTTCGCATATGCTATGCGGGTGAAATGATGATACCATGCCAGGTTTCAACATTTTCACAGTTTATTTTGTAGTAATTTTCAATTTCACGGTCATTTAGCTCTCTAAACAATTAGGTAAATGACTGAAAAACAACAAATGATGTCAGAACATGTTGGAAATTTATGACATCGCTTTGAATGCTACATACTGAACACAAAAGAAGTCCGGAGTTCAAATAAGTTTAGAAAACATTGAAGTGCCCGTGTAACAGATGAGTTCTCGTCCGAAACCCTGATACTCCGAAACAGATTGTCCAATTTGTACACGAAGTGCGTCCAGTTTTTGGCGTGACCCTCTATACTCTTTTGCACATGCTATGCAGGTGAAATGTTGATACCATGCCAAGTTGCAACATTTTCATAGTTCATTTTGTAGTGATTTTCAATTTCACGGTCATTTAGCTCTCTAAACAATTAGGTAAATGACTGAAAACCAACAAATGATGTCAGAACATGTTGGAAATTGATGACGTGTCTTTGAATGCTGCATACTGAACACAAAAGAAGTCCGGAGTTCAAATAAGTTTAAAAAACATTGAAGTGCCCGTGTAACAGATGAGTTCTCTTCCGAAACCCTTCTCCGAAAGAGATTGTCCAGTTTGTACAGGAAGTGCGTCCAGTTTTTGCCATGACCCTCTCTACTCTTTCGGACATGCTATGCAGGTGAAATGATGATACCATGCCAAGTTTCAACATTTTCACAGTTCATTTTGTAGTGATTTTCAATTTCACAGTCATTTAGCTCTCTAAACAATTAGGTAAATGACTGAAAAACAACAAATGATGTCAGAACATGTTGGAAATTGATGATGTATCTTTGAATGCTGCATACTGAACACAAAAGAAATCCGGAGTTCAAATAAGTTTAAAAAACATGGAAGTGCCCGTGTAACAGATGAGTTCTCGTCCTAAACCTTGATACTCTGAAAGAGATTGTCCAATTTGTACACGAAGTGCGTCCAGTTTTTGCCGTGTCCCTCTCCACTCTTTTGCACATTCTATGCGGGTGAAATGATGATACAATGCCAAGTTTCAACATTTTCATAGTTCATTTTGTAGTGATTTTCAATTTCACGATCATTTAGCTCTCTAAACAATTAGGTAAATGACTGAAAAACAACAAATGATGTCAGAACATGTTGGAAATTGATGACGTCGCTTTGAATGCTGCATACTGAACACAAAAGAAGTCCGGAGTTCAAATAAGTTTAAAAAACATTGAAGTGCCCATGTAACAGATGAGTTCTCATCCAAAACCCTTCTTCGAAAGAGATTGTGCAGTTTGTACACGAAGTGCGTCCAGTTTTTGCCGTGACCCTCTCTGCTCTTTCGCACATGCTATGCGGATGAAATGTTGATACCATGCCAATTTGCAACATTTTCATAGTTCATTTTGTAGTGATTTTCTAAACAATTAGGTAAATGACTAAAAACCAACAAATGATGTCAGAACATGTTGGAAATTGATGACGTCTCTTTGAATGCTGCATACTGAACACAAAAGAAGTCCGGAGTTCAAATAAGTTTAAAAAACATTGAAGTGCCCGTGTAACAGATGAGTTCTCGTCCAAAACCCTGATAATCCGAAAGAGATTGTCCAGTTTGTACATGAAGTGCGTCCAGTTTTTGCCGTGACCCTCTATACTATTTTGCACATGCTATGCAGGTGAAATGATGATACCATGCCAAGTTGCAACATTTTCATAGTTCATTTTGTAGTGATTTTCAATTTCACAGTTATTTAACTCTCTAAACAATTAGGTAAA
>NW_021287039.1:0-1675 GCF_002162155.2 Triticum dicoccoides
ACGACTGCAAGTAACTCTTTTGAGGTGGCGCACACGAGTCCACATATTCACCATATCAATACACCACTATGGATCCGCTCCCGTCTCCCTACGAGAACGCCATCCATAGCACTCACGCTTATCTTGCGTATTTTAGGGTATCCACTTTCACTTGTCTATGAACTGATATAAGGGGTCCACGTTTCCATATCCGAGGAATCCGGCTATTCGAATAGATGATGTTAACCCTGCAGGGGTGTACTTCTTCACACACGCTCTCGCCACTTACCGCCCTGTACACGTCATGTACCTCGGCAACCTTCAAGCGGAAGCCGGGCGAGGGAGTCGGCCACGACCTGACTAACCGAACAAGTCTCTAGTCCAGGTTTATCGCCTATTCGGGTTCCATCCGCAAGGAGATCCGGCCGGGGTGTCGCTTACGGCCCCAAACAATGTGTGCAGGGTTCCCAAGCCCACCAACCGGGTGCCACTTGGTACACCGGGCCACTGTGCCTAGTCTGTCCCAAGCCCACCTGTACCGGGTGCCACTTGGTAGACTACTAACACTGCCTACAAACACCAGAAACTAGTTGCAACTCCTGGACAGAGATCAAGTTGATTAATAAGTCGAGAGGGCTTGGAGCGCCCGGAGCCCAATGTGTGGTAGTAACTGATCATGGATCACAAACACAGAACTCAGTTCCTGAGGACGGCTGCAATGAGACAACCCACCATGTACTCCTACATGGCCTCTCACCGCTACCTTTACCAAATCGTGTTCACACACTTAGCTCACACACGGTAGGACATGTTCACACGCCTCTGATTCATCCCCGATGAATCAGACCTGACTCAACTCTAAGCAGTAGCAGGCATGACAAACAAGCATGAATGAGTAGGCACAACAGGGCTCAAACAACTCCTACTCATGCTAGTGGGTTTCATCTATTTACTGTGGCAATGACAGGTCATGCAAAGGATAAAGGGTTCAGCTACCGCAGCAAGTATCAAATATGTCGTTGTTGTCCTAATGCAGTAAAAGAGAGCAGGAGCGAGAGAGTGGGATTTTATCGGAATGAACAAGGGGGTTTTGCTTGCCTGGCACTTCTGAAGATAACATTGAATCTTCATCAGTGTCAACGATCACGTCTATCGAGAGGGGACAAATACCGGCAACACAGAAAGGAACACAATCAATGCAATGCACAATATGATGCATGATCATGACATGGCAAAATGAATGTGTTTTGAGCTAATGCAACTAGGAACAGATTAAATGAAGTTGGTTTGAATACAAGATTCAAATTCAAACTCCATATGTGATTATTCAAATGTCATTCACTTGATTTGTGCTAAACAGCAGCTATAAGTTGTTCTAACATGCATGAAAATGGTACAGATGGATTCCTTGAATTTTTCTGATAATTTTTCATATATAATTTATTTAATTTGGAGTTACGGTTAATTTTCTATGATTTATTGAAGTTTTAGGCATTTTCTGGAATTTCAGAATTAAATTAAATCCAGAAAGCATTACTGCGTCAGCATGACGTTGGCATGACGTCAGCAAGTCAACAGGGGCCGGCTCGGGTCAAACCTGACGTGTGGGGTCCACACGTCAGTGACACAGGGGCTAATCCCGCGTTGACCCGGGCTTTGACCCACTACGGGGCCCACTGTCAGTGGCTGTGGGGGG
>NW_021287040.1:0-1890 GCF_002162155.2 Triticum dicoccoides
TTTGGAAACCCAGTCATGAAGTCCATTTCAATGTGGTCAAACTTCCATTCTGGAATGGCAAGAGGTTGGAGGAGACCTGCTGGCCTTTGGTGTTCTGCCTTCACTCTTCTGCAGACATCACATTCATTCATGAATTGAGCGATCTCGCGCTTCATTCGAGTCCACCAATAAGCTTGCTTGAGGTCCTGATACATCTTCGTGCTCCCAGGGTGGATGGAGAGGAGAGAATTGTGAGCCTCGTTCAAGATCACTTTACGAAGTTCACCTTTGGGTACCACAATTCGATCCTCGAAGAAGAGAGTGTCCTTGTCATCAAGGCGGTAGCGCTTGTACTTGGACTGACTCTTGGCAATCCCAATCTTCACCTTTTTCACCATAGCATCAAGAAGCTGGGCTTGGCGAATCTGGTCTTCCAAGGTAGGAGAGACTTGAAGGTTGGCGAGGAAACCCTGAGGAACAACTTGCAGGTTAAGTTTCCAGAAAGCTTCACAAAGCTCGGGTTGATAAGGCTTGAGAATCAGACTGTTGCAGTAAGCTTTCCTTCTCAAAGCGTCAGCAATCACATTGGCCTTGCCTGGAGTATACTCGATACTGATTATACTCTTGAATCATTTCAACCCATCGAGTTTGCCTAAGGTTGAGATTAGGCTGAGTGAAGATGTACTTGAGACTCTTGTGATCAGTGAAAATGTCCACTTTTCTTCCCAATAGAAGATGTCTCCAAGTCAAAAGAGCATGCACAACTGCCGCCAACTCGAGATCATGAGTGGGGTAGTTCTTCTCATTAGGCTTCAACTGGCGAGAAGTATAAGCAACAACTTTCTTCTCTTGCATCAATACTGCGCCAAGACCTTGGAGAGAGGCATCACAAAAGACCTCGTACGGCTTGGATTCATCCGGTGGAGTTAGAACAGGAGCAGTGATCAATTTCTCTTTCAAAGTGTTGAAAGCAATATCACACTCCGGAGACCAAACGTACTTGACGTGCTTCTGAAGAAGATTAGAGAGAGGCTTCGCGATCTTAGAAAAGTTTTCAACGAATCTTCGGCAATAGCTTGCGAGACCGAGAAAACTGTGGAGTTGCTTCACGTTCTGAGGAGGTTCCCAATTCACAATTGCAGACACCTTCTCAGGATTCACGGCAATGCCCTTGGCAGAGATGATATGACCAAGATAAAGAACCTCATCAAGCCAAAATTCACACTTGGATAACTTGGCGTAGAACTTGTGTTCTCTGAGCTTATCAAGAACCAAACGCAAGTGCTTGGCATGATCTTCCTTGTTCTTCAAGAAAACCAGAATGTCGTCGAGATAGACCAAAACGAAGTCATTGGTGTAGGCGTTGAAGATGAAATTCATCATGCGTGAGAACGTCGGAGGAGCGTTGGCGAGGCCAAAAGACATGATAGTGTATTCATAAGAACCAAAGCTTGTTCTGAATGCTGTCTTGGGAATATCTTCTTCACGAATGCGAATCTGGTGATAACCCATACGGAGATCAAGCTTGGAGAATACTTGGGCACCTTTGAGTTGTTCGAACAGCTCATTGATGTTGGGAAGTGGGTATTTGTTCTTGATGGTCTTCTTGTTCACTGGACGGTAATCAACACAAAGTCGGTCCGTTCCATCCTTCTTCCTCACAAAAAGAACACCACAACCCCACGGAGAAGAACTAGGCCGGATGAGACCCATTTTCTCTTGAATATCGAGTTGCTTCTTCAGCTCCTTCAACTCTTCAGGTCCGAGCTTGTAAGGACATTTGCACACAGGTTCCGTGCCAGGCTCAAGATCAATAACGAATTCAACTGGCCGGTGCGGAGGCATTCCTGGAAGCTCTTTTGGAAAGACGTCTTGATATTCGCAAACGACTGGAATTTGCGAGATAGCGTC
>NW_021287041.1:0-1233 GCF_002162155.2 Triticum dicoccoides
TGAGCTACCGGAACCGATATGTTGCCATGGCATCATTTTCGGATATGTTGCCGTGGCACCATTTCTGTTTCGCCGCCATGGCACCCTTTTCATTCCGCCATGGCGACTAATGCTTCATAACATGCTTATGTTAACGTTTTTATAAAAATTGCATAAAACTTGCATATGTCATCCGCATCATGATAACAACATTTAAAATGTTTAAAAATTATGTTTGCATTAAACTACTAAAAGACATGTGGGGATTTACCGGAATTGTTGTTTGTTGTTCCGGCCTCATTTAAACTTGCCTAGATAGGTAGTTTTCATTTGCTCCACCTCTTGCCATGTTTAATAACACTTAATATTGTTGAGTACCTAACCGAGAGAGAACTAAATAATTGATGTGGTGTTCCGTCAATATGCAACTTGTGCATATTGAGCTCCACTTAAATTGTAGTGTTGTTTGCTTCATTTTTCCATGCCATGCCTCATTAAACCGGACATGCATCATACTTGATTGTGCATCATGCCATGTTGATGTGCTGGTTGTTTACTATGTTGTTTGTTTCTTTCCGGTTTGCTTCTCTCGTTAGCTTCGGTTTCGCTCCGGAGTTGTGAGGATTCGTTCGACGTCCGTTTGTCTTCTTCATGGACTCGTTCTTCTTCCTATCGGGATCTCAGGCAAGATGATCATACCCTCGAAATCACTACTATCTTTGCTATGCTAGTTTGCTCGCTCTTTTGCCATGCCAATGCTACGATGCCTACCATTTGCTTGTCAGCCTCCCAAATTGCCATGTCAAACCTCTAACCCACCATGTCCTAGCAAACCGTTGATTGGCTATGTTACCGCTTTGCTCAGCCCCTCTTATAGCGTTGTTAGTTGCAGGTGAAGATCGAAGTTTGTTCCTTGTTGGAACATGGAGATGTTGTTCCTTGTTGGAACATGTTTACTTGTTGGGATATCTCAATATATATTACTTAATTAATGCATATATATACTTGGTAAAGGGTGGAAGGCTCGGCCTTATGCCTGGTGTTTTGTTCCACTCTTGCCGCCCTAGTTTCCGTCATATCGGTGTTATGTTCCCGGATTTTGCATTCCTTACGCGGTTGGGCTATTATGGGAACCCCCTGACAGTTCGCCTTGAGTAAAACTCCTCCAGCAATGCCCAACATTGGTGTTACCATTTGCCACCTAGCCTTTTCTTTTCCCTTGGGAGTCGCGCTCCTGAGGGTCATCATTATTTT
>NW_021287042.1:0-2574 GCF_002162155.2 Triticum dicoccoides
GGTGATAAGGTTTTTGGGGAGCGCTCTGCGCGACTACTGACTTCTTCATCACGGAAGCCCCGGACTCCGACGACTACTTCCCCGACGACGACTTCTTCCCCGACCTCCTCGACGACATGGCTGGCGAGGACATCGACCCCAAGTCCAGCGCTCCTGCTGCTGCTGCCTCGTACGTGTTCGTCCCCTTTCTATTAGAGGTTCTGCTACAATTCCTTGTTCTAGTGTTTGCCCTGGATATGTTAGACTCTATTTCATATATGCTCCTTGCTATACTGTCCGCTCAAGATATGTTTAGTTACGGTTCATATATGAAGATGTTGTTTACCTTCCCTTTGTCAAATCGCATGGCCTGTTTTATCACTGCTACACTACTCATGCTTTATCTAGTATTTCTGTTAATAAAATCACTCGGTAAATTGCTCATATTTCCAACAGTCCAAAAACCTTATTATAGGCAATTTACCCCAAGTGGTTTTGCTGCTTCCATGAGACCTCCTATGTTTGAGGGTATCCACTATAAGAGGTGGCGCGTGAGAGCAGTCTTATGGTTTCAAACCATGAGTTGCTATGACGCCACTCTTGGCAAACCTGAAAGACAGCAAGATGCCCAACAGGCACAAGCTTTTCAGAAAATGGATACCTTGTTTAAGGCTGCACTCTTGAGTGTTCTTGGAGAGAACATAGTTGATTCTTATGCATCAATTGATAATGGAAAAGATATGTGGGACGCACTCGAGGCCAAGTTTGGGGTCTCGGATGCCGGCACTGAGCTGTACATCATGGAGCAATTCTATGATTACAGGATGACTCAAGAGCGCTCCGTGGTTGAGCAGGCTCATGAGATACAGTCATTTGCTAGAGAACTTGAGCACTTCAATTGCATGCTACCGGACAAGTTTGTTGCCGGGGGTATCATCACTAAGCTTCCTCCTTCATGGAGGAACTTTGCTACCTTACTGAAGCATAAGAGACAGGAGTTTTCCGTTCCGGATCTCATTGGTACTCTTGATGTTGAAGAAAAGGCGAGAGCAAAGGACACACGTGCTCGAGGTATTGAGGGAGGATCTAGTGCCAATGTGGTACAAAAGCAGAACTTCCAGCCCCACAAGTTCAAGAACAAGGGCAAGTTTGATGGTAAAGAAAGTTTGATGGGAAGGACAAGGCTGTGCAACACACGAACTTCAAGAAGAAGAATGGCAAGAAGAAAGGTGCTTGTCATGTGTGTGGAGATCCTGATCATTGGGCTCCTACTTGCCCTAATCGCTATGACAAGCGTCATCCTGGGAAAGGCGGCAAGACCGCTAATGTTGTCATTGGAGACACTGACATGAAGGATGCTGGGTATGGTATATTTCCCACTATTCTTTCAGTATGTCATTCTCCTGACTGGTTGATTGACATGGGTGCTAATGTGCATGTTTGTGGTGATATTTCCATGTTTTCGTCTTATCAGACCGCAGGGACTTCAACCGTGCTGATGTGCAACGGTTCAAGTGCTTATGTTCGTGGTGTTGGCACGGTCGATCTGAAGTTTACTTCGGGGAAGATCGTGCGGCTGAAGAACGTGCATTATGTCCCCTCCGTCAATAAAAATCTTGTTAGCGGATCTCTTATGTGTAGAGATGGCTATAAGCTTGTCTTTGAGTCGAATAAATTTGTAATATCCAAGTATGGAACCTTTGTTGGTAAAGGCTATGAGTCAGGAGGCCTGTTTCATTTATCCTTATCAGACGTTTGCAATAAAGTTGTTAATCATATTTGCAACAATAGTGAATCAAATGTGTGGCATTCACGTCTTTGTCATGTTAACTTTGGTTACATGTCGCGACTAGCGAAGTTGAACTTAATCCCTAGTTTCACCACTGTCAAGGGATCTACGTGTCAAGTGTGTGTGCAAGCTAAGCAACCTCGTAAGTCTCACGTGACTGCGGAGATGAGAAATCTTGCACCACTAGAACTTATACATTCAGATCTATGTGAAATGAATGGTGTTTTGACAAAAGGTGGAAAGAAATATTTCATGACGTTAATTGACGACTCCACTAGATAGTGTTGTGTGTATCTTCTGAAATCTAAGGATGTGGCTTTGAACTTTTTCAAGATCTATAAAGCTGAAGTGGAAAACCAACTTGATCGAAAAATCAAGAGGCTTAGGTCCGACCATGGTGGAGAGTATTTTTCCAATGAATTTGATGCTTTTTGTGCGGAACATGGTATAATCCATGAGAGGACGCCTCCCTACTCACCTCAGTCAAATGGGGTGGCCGAAAGAAAGAACCGTACTCTAACTGATTTGGTTAACGCCATGTTAGACACATCGGGTCTCTCCAAGGCATGGTGGGGGGAGGCGATATTGACAGCGTGTCATGTCCTAAACCGAGTTCCCACAAAGAACAAAGAGATAACTCCATTCGAGGAATGGGAGAAGAAAAGGTTAAAGCTCTCTTATCTGCGAACCTAGGGTTGTTTGGCGAAAGTCAATGTGCCAATCCCAAAGAAGCGGAAGCTGGGACCAAAAACTGTGGATTGTGTTTTCCTGGGATATGCTTTTCGTAGCATAGGCTATAGATTCTT
>NW_021287043.1:0-1125 GCF_002162155.2 Triticum dicoccoides
TATTCTAATGCCCAAATAACTCTAGGCAATTAGGTGACATCTTTCCTTTGAGGCAACGTTCCCATTTTTTTGTGATAATAGATTATTTCCGCCTTCCCAACATGCTGTTTGAGCAAAGTGAATTACATGGCAGGGTTATGTTTCTGTTGATAGATCTGACGTTCTACTTCTGTAGTTTTGATGACTAGGGTTATTTGCAGCTTGAGAATTTACATGCAATAAGACAAGAATTTTTTTTCTTCTAAAATCACATCTTTAGTAAGCTGGAACTACAATCAAAGATATATGTCATCTTTAGCACAGCTAGGAGAGAGTTACAAAAAATATTAGGACTAGCAAAAGGTTTTTTTATTGGTTGCAGTTTCTTGGGCATGACCGTGTTTGTGGAGCAGCCAATGTACTGGATTCCTTGTTATCACAAAGCAGCTTGTAGCTTAGGCAAGACAAAAAAGTTGACCTTAAGTTATTACGAAGATCAAGTTTAGTTTTATTAACGGGTTTTTTCTTGAGAAAATAGATTAATCTACATGACGATTTAATAAGGGTCAGACTAAAATATGAATCATCTCATCAGAATAAGATATATGGATGGCCCTTGTTATTTGGATTACACAAACTCGGAGATTATTATGTTGCTATAGAAACAAGTAAAAAACACATTCATTGTCAAGTTTTCGCTATACACATGAGATGACAATTATATTCGTAAGCACATATAACAAATTATAAGGTTCTTGCCCATGTTAAATTTGTGTTCACAGAAAAACTTATAATACAACATTATAAAAATGCCTTAAAAATTATATGAATATAATTTGGCCAAGTATGAAACACATAATTACAAGGTAGATGATGAATGTGTAACATATATATTTACATATAAAAATAACCAAAAATACGTAAGAAAAAATTATGTTCGCACAAGTCTTACATTTGTAAATGCCATCACATATGGTTCTAGTATTTCTTTAGACAAATCAAAGAATAAGTTGTCATCATTTAAATTTTAAAAAAGTCTAGCGCAAGCATCGAGTGGGCCACTTAGCTTGTTAACTGGAAATCACGAGATATCTAAAATAGTTGAATATTGCAATACTGCATTCTATTTAATCTATATGTTGTTAT
>NW_021287044.1:0-597 GCF_002162155.2 Triticum dicoccoides
TCGACGTCGTCGCCGGCGCCCGCCCCCACTGCCGCCCCTTCCTCGACACCGCCCCTCCTCCCTGTTCGGTCCGGCTCCGGCGACCCCCTTTCCTCCCTGTCCCCTCGATCCTCTTCATATAATTTTTTTTCATATAATTTTTTTCATATGCATATGTTGATTATATGGATGGATGGATGATGTATATGTTCATTATATGGATGGATGGATGATGTATGCTTTTTTTCATATAATTTTTTTAGGCAGATTTTTAGATTTTTTTCGGCAGATTTTTAGAATTTTTTGTGTATGTATGTTATGTTTTTTCTCTATTTTTTCTTCTTCTCCTCTATTCTTTTCTTCTTCTCCTCTTTTTTTTCTTCTTTTTTTTCTTCTTCTTCTTCCTTCTTCCTTCTTCCTCTTTTCTTCCTTTTCCTTATTTTCCTTTCTCGAGGGATAAGAAGAAAAGAAGAGGAGAAGAAGAAAGAAAGGAATAGAGGAGAAAGAAGAAACTTTGACACGAGGGGGGGGGGTACCGATACCCCCTCCCCGATAACATTATTTTCCCATGTATATGTATGTTGCGTCGTTGTCGATATAACGAGGGTGTCGAGGATC
>NW_021287045.1:0-889 GCF_002162155.2 Triticum dicoccoides
GAGGAAACGGAAAGATAAGAAAACGATCAGTACATCATGCGATGATCCAAAGCGCCACATTGTTCTTTCAGGGAAAAGAAACATCGTGGGAGTGGAGGACAAGACAGACATGTCAGAAGATTATAATATGTTTGCTGAAATTCCGCCCTTCAAAGTGAACACCGACCCAAGCATTAAGTTAAATGATGAGGATGCTCCATGGATACGGCACAATCGTAAGCAAGCAGGGACACAAGGGAAGAAATGATGTGTAATAATTTATTGTACCAAACTTTGTTGAATGGATCATGTGAATTATATTACCCGTGATGTGTTTGGTGTCCATTTTCGAATGATACATGAAATTTGGAGTGATGTAGTCCATGACGCTCCATGGATTTTTAACATTTTGAATTGAATTAGTTTTTTTTTTCTGAATTTTTTGATATATTATTTGTATTTTTAGAATTTTGAATTGAATTAGTTTTATTTTTCTGAATTTTTTGATATATTATTTGTATTTTTAACATTTTGAAAAAGAAAAAGTATTTGGAAAATACTTTTAGTCGCGGGTCGCCTCCCCAACCGCGACTAAAGGTTACCCTTTAGTCGCGGGTCGCCTCCCCGACCGCGACTAAAGGTTCTCCTTTAGTCGCGGGTCGCCTCCCCAACCGCGACTAAAGGCCCTTTAGTCGCGGGTCGCCTCCCCAACCGCGACTAAAGGGGGGGGCTATAAATACATGCGCCCGACCCGTCGCCTCCATTTCTCTGCTCTGCCTCTGCCGCGCCGAAGGCCTGCCGCCCTCGCCCTCGACGCCGCCCGCCGTCGACCTCGCCCTCGACGCCGCCCGCCGTCGCCCGCGCCCTCGATGCCGCCCGCCGTCGCCCGCCGCCCCCTCTCGCCCACGTA
>NW_021287046.1:0-1614 GCF_002162155.2 Triticum dicoccoides
CTCCTACCACGAGCCAGAGGCCTACACCACTACGTCGAGCGGATCGAGCTCCCTCCACTTTGGTCGCCGGTGCTTCCCCAACGGTTGCGCGCCCTGTGCTGCTCCCGGACCTCACCAAGCTCTCACGCGACCCCCCTAGTGAGCTCCCCTGTCTTTCCCCCTGCTAGCAACCCTTGATTCGTCGCTGTTTAGACGTCCCCGCGAGCTCGGCCATCATGGCCGAAGCCCGCGCCGCCCACGCATGCGCTTGCCGTGCCCGCGGCCCTGCCTGCTGCTGTCTGCCGCAGCTCGTCGCTAGTGCCCGCGCCTACCCGCTCGTGCTAGTCCCGGTCCCGCGCCCGCCCGCATGCTTCGCTCCGCCTAACTGGCCTCGTCGCCGCCCCGTGCGCTACTTCTGCTACTGCTGCTCACCATCGCCACCGCCCACCGTGCCGACCACCGCCTCGCCTCCCCGCGACGCTCAGGCCGCGCCGCATCACAACCGCCCATGCCTGCGGCCTGCCCAGCCCCCCGCACACGCCCACCTACCGCCACTGGCACCCCATGACCGCCTCTTGCTCGCCTCGATGCGCCGACCGCCCCCACCGGTCCTACCCTGCGGCTCCCGGCCGCCGCGCGCAGCCCCGCCTCCGCCCGGCCACGCTCTGACGCCGCTGTCGCCGCTCCCCGGCATCCCAGCCTCCTGCCGCTGGCCGCGCCCCCCTCGACCTTCTGCTTGCCGTTGGCCTCGCCGGAGGAGGCGCCCTGCCGCAGCGCCCGACCCCGTGGTGCCGTGCGTGCCCGGTTCTGGCCTCCACGAGCACCCGCCCGATAGCCAATGCACGCTATGGCCTATGGGACACAGACACGTGGGGCCCAGCCCTAGTTTTTTAAAAAAAAGAGATTAAAAGAATTAGATAAGTAAATAAATAACTTAATTAATCTCTCTTAATTAGTCTAATCAACTAATTTAGTTATTTCAACCCTGTTAGTTTAGTTAGGTCAATGACAGGTGGGTCCCTGGTGTCAGTTTGACTAGTCAACTGGCTGGTTGACTGCTGACATTAGGATGATGTCATGCTGATGCCGTTTTATCTTTTTAATTACTAATGATTTTAGAATATTGTTAAAACTTTAGAAATTCATAGAAATTAATCCGTAACTCGGATGAAAAAGTTTTATATATGGAAGTTGCTCAGAACGACGAGACGAATCTGAATACATAGTCCGTTCATCTGTCACATGCCCCTAGCATGCTGAACATGGAACATTCCCCCTCCGGTCCTTTGTGTGCAGGTCCGGAACCGGGAAAACATACCCGGTTGACTTCCCCTTTCACCGGTATCGTGTAGCACCGCGTTAGAACACGTCTAGCTCTACCTGTTGTCCTGTTATGCACTTGCTTGCCATGTATTTACTATTCCCCCCCCCCTCTTCTCTTCGGTAGACCCCGTGACGATGCTGATGCCCCTGTGACCGACGACCCCTCCTTCTCGTCTGAGCGACCAGGCAAGCAAACCCCCCTTGAGCATTCCGATATCGCCCATTTCTTTCCCTCTCTTGCTTGCATTAGAACTGCTACTGCTTTCTGTATGATCCTACTCTGATGCATAGCCTGTTTTTGTTACCTGCTTT
>NW_021287046.1:1624-5961 GCF_002162155.2 Triticum dicoccoides
TGCAACCCATCAAACGTGAACCTCGAGGGTGGATCCTCTTACGTTCACCTTGATGACAACATCGAGTGGAATTCACCGGGGGTGATTCCTCGGGTTTTCCCTTTGGTGTTAGACACACAATTACTATGGTTATTATGACTTTACACTGAATCATGTTACTAAAGACGGGTCGACCCTGAGGAGTACCCGCGCGAGCTTAATAGCGAGTGATGTGGAGTCGGGTTGACCTGGAAGGTGCCCGCGAGATACTTACGAGGCGTGGCCGGGCATTCTTAGCCCTTGTCGCAAGTACTCGAGACGGGGCGACGGGGTCACATCGATCGTGAGTCTCTACTTGTTACCGTGCGTTCCTAATCCACTACGATTTGGATATTTGATCCGAGGGGCCTCTGGCCTGATAGCACTAACCATCACGTGGGCATAGTATGGGCGTTCTGCGTCGTATACATCAGCCGAAGCTTAATAGACGTCAGCGACTGAGCGGCGCACGCCGGGTTGGACTGGTAAGCACCTACCTTGTTGAAGGAGGTAACTAGGTCTGCTCACCGGCCACGTACACAACGTCCAGGAGTTCCCGGGGAGATGGCCCATGACCCCTGGGGGCATACGTTTAGTCCGGCGTGCTGGTCTCTCTATTAAGCCTAGGTCGGGTTGCGGCGTATTGTTTGGCCGAGGCCGGGCATGACCCAGGAAAGTGTGTCCGGCCGGAGTTAATCGAGCGTGGTGAGTAAGTTGGTGCACCCCTGCAGGGAAGAAAACATCTATCGATAGCCCGTCCTACGGTAACGGACAGTTGGAGTTGTATCCCGATCGATACAATTAGAACTGGATACTTGAGATGAGAAATGGATATGAGACATGGTTATGATGAATGGATAGTATGGCTCTGGGATTGCTTTCTCACTGGGAGTCGAGAAAGGATCTCTGGCCGAGGTTCACAACACTACTGCTACTTTACTTTATGCTACTCTACTCCCTCCTGTTGCTGCAAGATGGTGGTTTCCAGAAGATGCTAGTCATCGATAGGACTAAGCCTTTCCTCTATTCTGGCATTCTGCAGTTTAGTCCACAGATACAACCCATTTCCTTTGATACATATGCATACTTAGTTTATATCTGATGTAAGTCTTGCGAGTACTTTGGATGAGTACTCATGGCTGCTTTGCTACCTCTTTCCCCCCATACCCAATTGTTGCGACCAGATGACGGATCTCAGGAGCCATACGACACCACTGAAGACTACTGCTACCCCGAGGGTGCCTACTACTATGTGACGGCCGCTGATGACTTGGCGTAGTTAGGAGGCTCCCAGGCAGAAGGCCTTGCCTTTTCGATTGTTGTTGTTTTTGTGCTAGCCTTCTTAAGGCAAACTTGTTTAACTTATGTCTGTACTCAGATATTGATGCTTCTGCTGACTCTTGTGTATTCGAGCTTATGTATTCGAGCCCTCGAGGCCCCTGGCTTGTAATATAAAGCTTGTATTATTTTAATTTCGGTCTAGAGTTGTGTTGTAATATCTTCCCATGAGTCCTTGATTTTGATCGTACACATTTACGTGTATGATTAGTGTACGATCAAATCGGGGGCGTCACAAGTTGGTATCAGAGCCGACTGACTGTAGGATTCCCCCCTTTCCAACTCCTTGGCCGAAGTTGAGTCTAGAAACCGAAAACTGTTTTACTAACTTGGCTGTGTGTCTTACAGGCCCACGTCGCCATTGGGTGGTATTAGGATCTTTTACTCCTCGTTTATACTCTGGGACTTTGATCTCTCTTCTATTTGGGTTAAAAGGTTTTACTAACTTGAACATTAGGATCTCGTAATCACATCTGTCCGGAGAGCCCCCTTATTTCAGATGATCGCCTGCTGCATCAGAAGATTTCGAAGATACTCTACGATATTCTCTCGAGACTTTGTGCCTGTTACCTTTGCAATTCCCTACCACCGAAATATCCTTATGGATAACTACACACACTTGCCAATCTTAATTCTATCCCATTGATCTTGTTATTACAAGATGCCCTGAACTGCTCTCTTTTTCCAAGAATCCTTTGAGCTTACTGCCTTGCAGTTCCTTGTCATCTGAATACCCCTATGGATAACCTTGTGCACCTATCGAGTATCCGCTCATCCTGAGTTGATTCATGTACTTCACAAAAGTCTTCGTAATACCATTCGCTCTTGTGAAAATCCTCAACAGCCTATTGTTCTTGAATTTCTTGCTTGCTTGCATTATGGTTAATACCATAAGTCTCGTAATCTTATTGTCAGCCTTTGTCATTATCATTTTGAGTCCGTTGATACAATATGTTGCGAATGCTCGCAATCCTCAATCAGATCCTAGAATTCATCCTTCCGGCTCAGACGTCATTTTAACATGTGCTGAATCTCGATCAATCAAATCGCCATCGATGGTACCCCTAAGGCTATTCTACCTGTCCATCCCTAATCAGAGCATTGCTTCTGACCCCATGTCTTGGAATTCATAATCCCTCTTGCAGTTGAGCTTTGAGTTAGTCAGTTGTTTCTATAATCTGATCTCCTTGCATTCTTTCTTCCACTGGTTGAATATTAATTCTCACATCAGATCCCTTGTGGACCACCAGACCCTTTTAGGATTTTATCCGACTACGTCCTTCATATTCAATAAGCTTGTGAGCCTTTCCTCGGATACATAATGTTTTGGTAAATTGTATCCTCTGCTTTCTCAAGCATGCTCTACTACCGAGCTTGTGTTATTTATTCTTGGAATTTATGATATAGGTTCCTAAGATGCCCCGATGGGTTGAACCTATGCCTTCCCTAATCTGTGTGAACTCGAAAGTTATGCGGGTTATACTCTACTGGCTTTTCGTCAGATAAAATTTCAATACTACAGCTTCATCAAGAGCGAGAAGTAAAATGAAAGGTTATGCATTGTAGAAGTGGGGGTCGACCCTGAACCTTGTGTTCATGCCCACGGACACGGTGGGGAGCTTATCATGAAAGCTTCTTGCAAGGATAATTAATCATTCGAATAATTCTTCTGGTATCGTAAATTGGATCCCTTGCAGTTATAGTCCCGACCATATTTCCTCCTTGATCCCATTTACTGGGTAAGTTCAATTACTTATCCTCTACATCTCATTTCCCCCGTCCAACCTCTACTCTGATTTACCTTATGGCATTGCACCTAGTACTTGATACTGGGAAGCTTTATGCCCCATCACATCATTCCTAGCCTAATCGGCTATATTTTTATCTTGTCAACTTTTTAACTGTGCTACCTGGTCCTTATGCCCGGAGCAACTTCCGACGATGAGCTAAGCTTACGTCGATCTTCCTCATCTTATCATTTCACCTCGAACAACAAGCTTGACTTTGAGCTTGTGTCGAATCCGTGGTTCTCATAGCCTTTCACTTCATCCTCCCTTTTTTGCTCGAGGGCATCTTCATAGAGTCTCTCGACAAACTTTGTCTTGATCACCGTCACACTTTGGCTTCTTCAGAGATGTCAATTGAATTCATGGCTAGAAATACCATCCTTGCCTCTCGATGATTTGTATCAGTATCAACAACATTCTTGTCTTCCCCCCAACACTAACTTCATCATATTGATTTTGGGAATACATCCTTTTTGGCATGTCAATGGATTGCTACTGAGCCCGTCGGCCACACCCTCATCTTTTCCCTACTAAAATTGTATGACTTATTTTCTAAGTTGTTTCTGATGGATCCTTGGTGTATCCAAAGTCTGACCTTTTCTTGAAACCATGTCAATGCTATCTCGAAGCATGTCTGTGGTAATTCAATCTCCAATAAGAACATTTGAAGCACGATACTAAATTTTATTTATCAAGTATCCAAACACCGTTGTATGGGTAATGTCATGAAATTCTTTCCCTTTACCTAATTGGTTATCTACTTACTATCCTGTCATGGATACCATCCTCTGCTTGTCCTTGGGAAGGATATACTCCTGATAATTGTGTTTAAACACATTTTCCTTTCCATTGTTCTGATTAATATACTAATCATATTTTTCCTTTCCATTCTTTTGTTTAACCTTTCCGGTAAACTAACTTATCTCAGTAGAGATAATTTCTTGCTTAGGTAAGCACCTCAATGTAAAACTATGTCAGTAAAGACCCTGTTACTATTGTTGATGACATTCCAGTAGCCACCGATGGACGAGAACTTTGCCTACAGGTCCGCCTCGTTTCAACGAGCAGGAAAATGGTTCTCTTCGTCCCTCGCCCTTGGTATCAATGTTGCTGCCAACATAAATGACATGCTATTTTCTGACCTGCCTTGCTATCATGACCGTGCAAAATGCTAGCGCCCTTCCTGCTTTTAAC
>NW_021287046.1:5971-7255 GCF_002162155.2 Triticum dicoccoides
AGTCTTTCCCCATTACTCCACCCCTTAAATCTCCGGACGAGATTTCTTGTAGTGCAGGAGAATTTTGACGCCCGGATAATGAAGCTACAATAACCCTCTACTAATGATGCCATGTCATCACTCTTACTATTACTATTCCTCAGTGGCTTTCAAACACCGTTCTAATTTCAAATCCAAACTAAAGTCCAAGATTCAAATTTCTCAAACATGAAAACAAAAATGTTCAAAGTGTGGCAAATAATCCCTTGATATTTGTCATGTTGGAACCAACCTCTTTTGAATTTCCAAAATGCCTCTGGGAATTAATTCTTGGTCCAGCAACATTTAAATTTGACCTATTCAATTTCTAAAAATGTTTTAACAATTCCATTGGCTCTAAAACTTCTATCCAACACCACAAAGTTGTTCTTGAATTATGTGCTAGTTTTCAAGTTTAACTAAATTCATTTACTATATCGTTTAAAATAGAAACAGTGAAGAAATAATTAAATTTAAATAAAGAAAAGAAAAGGAGGAGGACCTAAGCTACTGGGCTTGTTAGCCCACCTAACTACATCCTAGCCCACCAACGCCCCTGTCTCCTTCCTCTGTTCATCAGAGGCATCGTGGACGCAGGTGCCGCGTCCATGACTTGGATTGGCACGCGCCGGCCATCGGGACCTCCTCGGCGAGTATAAGGTCTAACCCGGAACGTCCCTTGACCATATACCCAACCCTAGCTCGCCAGATCTTTCCCCCTCGCGCCACCATCATCCTCCCCACGCCCGTCCAAGCCATCGTCGTCATGGCCCTCCTCGACCACGCGGCCACCGTGCTCCTCCCCGACTAGAATGTGTCCACGAGCTCCACCAGGTCACTCTGCTTCGACTCCTACCACGAGCCAGAGGCCTACACCACTACGTCGAGCGGATCGAGCTCCCTCCACTTTGGTCGCCGGTGCTTCCCCAACGGTTGCGCGCCCTGTGCTGCTCCCGGACCTCACCAAGCTCTCACGCGACCCCCCTAGTGAGCTCCCCTGTCTTTCCCCCTGCTAGCAACCCTTGATTCGTCGCTGTTTAGACGTCCCCGCGAGCTCGGCCATCATGGCCGAAGCCCGCGCCGCCCACGCATGCGCTTGCCGTGCCCGCGGCCCTGCCTGCTGCTGTCTGCCGCAGCTCGTCGCTAGTGCCCGCGCCTACCCGCTCGTGCTAGTCCCGGTCCCGCGCCCGCCCGCATGCTTCGCTCCGCCTAACTGGCCTCGTCGCCGCCCCGTGCGCTACTTCTGCTACTGCTGCTCACCATCGC
>NW_021287046.1:7265-12639 GCF_002162155.2 Triticum dicoccoides
TGCAACCCATCAAACGTGAACCTCGAGGGTGGATCCTCTTACGTTCACCTTGATGACAACATCGAGTGGAATTCACCGGGGGTGATTCCTCGGGTTTTCCCTTTGGTGTTAGACACACAATTACTATGGTTATTATGACTTTACACTGAATCATGTTACTAAAGACGGGTCGACCCTGAGGAGTACCCGCGCGAGCTTAATAGCGAGTGATGTGGAGTCGGGTTGACCTGGAAGGTGCCCGCGAGATACTTACGAGGCGTGGCCGGGCATTCTTAGCCCTTGTCGCAAGTACTCGAGACGGGGCGACGGGGTCACATCGATCGTGAGTCTCTACTTGTTACCGTGCGTTCCTAATCCACTACGATTTGGATATTTGATCCGAGGGGCCTCTGGCCTGATAGCACTAACCATCACGTGGGCATAGTATGGGCGTTCTGCGTCGTATACATCAGCCGAAGCTTAATAGACGTCAGCGACTGAGCGGCGCACGCCGGGTTGGACTGGTAAGCACCTACCTTGTTGAAGGAGGTAACTAGGTCTGCTCACCGGCCACGTACACAACGTCCAGGAGTTCCCGGGGAGATGGCCCATGACCCCTGGGGGCATACGTTTAGTCCGGCGTGCTGGTCTCTCTATTAAGCCTAGGTCGGGTTGCGGCGTATTGTTTGGCCGAGGCCGGGCATGACCCAGGAAAGTGTGTCCGGCCGGAGTTAATCGAGCGTGGTGAGTAAGTTGGTGCACCCCTGCAGGGAAGAAAACATCTATCGATAGCCCGTCCTACGGTAACGGACAGTTGGAGTTGTATCCCGATCGATACAATTAGAACTGGATACTTGAGATGAGAAATGGATATGAGACATGGTTATGATGAATGGATAGTATGGCTCTGGGATTGCTTTCTCACTGGGAGTCGAGAAAGGATCTCTGGCCGAGGTTCACAACACTACTGCTACTTTACTTTATGCTACTCTACTCCCTCCTGTTGCTGCAAGATGGTGGTTTCCAGAAGATGCTAGTCATCGATAGGACTAAGCCTTTCCTCTATTCTGGCATTCTGCAGTTTAGTCCACAGATACAACCCATTTCCTTTGATACATATGCATACTTAGTTTATATCTGATGTAAGTCTTGCGAGTACTTTGGATGAGTACTCATGGCTGCTTTGCTACCTCTTTCCCCCCATACCCAATTGTTGCGACCAGATGACGGATCTCAGGAGCCATACGACACCACTGAAGACTACTGCTACCCCGAGGGTGCCTACTACTATGTGACGGCCGCTGATGACTTGGCGTAGTTAGGAGGCTCCCAGGCAGAAGGCCTTGCCTTTTCGATTGTTGTTGTTTTTGTGCTAGCCTTCTTAAGGCAAACTTGTTTAACTTATGTCTGTACTCAGATATTGATGCTTCTGCTGACTCTTGTGTATTCGAGCTTATGTATTCGAGCCCTCGAGGCCCCTGGCTTGTAATATAAAGCTTGTATTATTTTAATTTCGGTCTAGAGTTGTGTTGTAATATCTTCCCATGAGTCCTTGATTTTGATCGTACACATTTACGTGTATGATTAGTGTACGATCAAATCGGGGGCGTCACAAGTTGGTATCAGAGCCGACTGACTGTAGGATTCCCCCCTTTCCAACTCCTTGGCCGAAGTTGAGTCTAGAAACCGAAAACTGTTTTACTAACTTGGCTGTGTGTCTTACAGGCCCACGTCGCCATTGGGTGGTATTAGGATCTTTTACTCCTCGTTTATACTCTGGGACTTTGATCTCTCTTCTATTTGGGTTAAAAGGTTTTACTAACTTGAACATTAGGATCTCGTAATCACATCTGTCCGGAGAGCCCCCTTATTTCAGATGATCGCCTGCTGCATCAGAAGATTTCGAAGATACTCTACGATATTCTCTCGAGACTTTGTGCCTGTTACCTTTGCAATTCCCTACCACCGAAATATCCTTATGGATAACTACACACACTTGCCAATCTTAATTCTATCCCATTGATCTTGTTATTACAAGATGCCCTGAACTGCTCTCTTTTTCCAAGAATCCTTTGAGCTTACTGCCTTGCAGTTCCTTGTCATCTGAATACCCCTATGGATAACCTTGTGCACCTATCGAGTATCCGCTCATCCTGAGTTGATTCATGTACTTCACAAAAGTCTTCGTAATACCATTCGCTCTTGTGAAAATCCTCAACAGCCTATTGTTCTTGAATTTCTTGCTTGCTTGCATTATGGTTAATACCATAAGTCTCGTAATCTTATTGTCAGCCTTTGTCATTATCATTTTGAGTCCGTTGATACAATATGTTGCGAATGCTCGCAATCCTCAATCAGATCCTAGAATTCATCCTTCCGGCTCAGACGTCATTTTAACATGTGCTGAATCTCGATCAATCAAATCGCCATCGATGGTACCCCTAAGGCTATTCTACCTGTCCATCCCTAATCAGAGCATTGCTTCTGACCCCATGTCTTGGAATTCATAATCCCTCTTGCAGTTGAGCTTTGAGTTAGTCAGTTGTTTCTATAATCTGATCTCCTTGCATTCTTTCTTCCACTGGTTGAATATTAATTCTCACATCAGATCCCTTGTGGACCACCAGACCCTTTTAGGATTTTATCCGACTACGTCCTTCATATTCAATAAGCTTGTGAGCCTTTCCTCGGATACATAATGTTTTGGTAAATTGTATCCTCTGCTTTCTCAAGCATGCTCTACTACCGAGCTTGTGTTATTTATTCTTGGAATTTATGATATAGGTTCCTAAGATGCCCCGATGGGTTGAACCTATGCCTTCCCTAATCTGTGTGAACTCGAAAGTTATGCGGGTTATACTCTACTGGCTTTTCGTCAGATAAAATTTCAATACTACAGCTTCATCAAGAGCGAGAAGTAAAATGAAAGGTTATGCATTGTAGAAGTGGGGGTCGACCCTGAACCTTGTGTTCATGCCCACGGACACGGTGGGGAGCTTATCATGAAAGCTTCTTGCAAGGATAATTAATCATTCGAATAATTCTTCTGGTATCGTAAATTGGATCCCTTGCAGTTATAGTCCCGACCATATTTCCTCCTTGATCCCATTTACTGGGTAAGTTCAATTACTTATCCTCTACATCTCATTTCCCCCGTCCAACCTCTACTCTGATTTACCTTATGGCATTGCACCTAGTACTTGATACTGGGAAGCTTTATGCCCCATCACATCATTCCTAGCCTAATCGGCTATATTTTTATCTTGTCAACTTTTTAACTGTGCTACCTGGTCCTTATGCCCGGAGCAACTTCCGACGATGAGCTAAGCTTACGTCGATCTTCCTCATCTTATCATTTCACCTCGAACAACAAGCTTGACTTTGAGCTTGTGTCGAATCCGTGGTTCTCATAGCCTTTCACTTCATCCTCCCTTTTTTGCTCGAGGGCATCTTCATAGAGTCTCTCGACAAACTTTGTCTTGATCACCGTCACACTTTGGCTTCTTCAGAGATGTCAATTGAATTCATGGCTAGAAATACCATCCTTGCCTCTCGATGATTTGTATCAGTATCAACAACATTCTTGTCTTCCCCCCAACACTAACTTCATCATATTGATTTTGGGAATACATCCTTTTTGGCATGTCAATGGATTGCTACTGAGCCCGTCGGCCACACCCTCATCTTTTCCCTACTAAAATTGTATGACTTATTTTCTAAGTTGTTTCTGATGGATCCTTGGTGTATCCAAAGTCTGACCTTTTCTTGAAACCATGTCAATGCTATCTCGAAGCATGTCTGTGGTAATTCAATCTCCAATAAGAACATTTGAAGCACGATACTAAATTTTATTTATCAAGTATCCAAACACCGTTGTATGGGTAATGTCATGAAATTCTTTCCCTTTACCTAATTGGTTATCTACTTACTATCCTGTCATGGATACCATCCTCTGCTTGTCCTTGGGAAGGATATACTCCTGATAATTGTGTTTAAACACATTTTCCTTTCCATTGTTCTGATTAATATACTAATCATATTTTTCCTTTCCATTCTTTTGTTTAACCTTTCCGGTAAACTAACTTATCTCAGTAGAGATAATTTCTTGCTTAGGTAAGCACCTCAATGTAAAACTATGTCAGTAAAGACCCTGTTACTATTGTTGATGACATTCCAGTAGCCACCGATGGACGAGAACTTTGCCTACAGGTCCGCCTCGTTTCAACGAGCAGGAAAATGGTTCTCTTCGTCCCTCGCCCTTGGTATCAATGTTGCTGCCAACATAAATGACATGCTATTTTCTGACCTGCCTTGCTATCATGACCGTGCAAAATGCTAGCGCCCTTCCTGCTTTTAACAACAGGGTGGGCCCATAACCCACCATTCCACAGGATCGAAACTTGACTCCTGTGCATCCCTGTTCTCCCAAGTTATTCCTCGCGCTTGGCGTCATATGTAAATCATGAGCGACCTACCTAGTGATCTATTCTGGTATCAGATGCAATACTTATTCCCATTGCTCCGAACCCCTTTCACCCTCTGTTTCAGGCAACGGACGTTTGCCTACCCGGTTGAAGCTTCTTATTGCACCTTCTTACCTTGCTCTCGACGACTTCCTTGAATTTCAACTCGAGAGATGCCTCTATGCCACGTTGAGGTACCTATCTTGTGTTGAGCTCCATCCTTCCCGAGTCTTTCCCCATTACTCCACCCCTTAAATCTCCGGACGAGATTTCTTGTAGTGCAGGAGAATTTTGACGCCCGGATAATGAAGCTACAATAACCCTCTACTAATGATGCCATGTCATCACTCTTACTATTACTATTCCTCAGTGGCTTTCAAACACCGTTCTAATTTCAAATCCAAACTAAAGTCCAAGATTCAAATTTCTCAAACATGAAAACAAAAATGTTCAAAGTGTGGCAAATAATCCCTTGATATTTGTCATGTTGGAACCAACCTCTTTTGAATTTCCAAAATGCCTCTGGGAATTAATTCTTGGTCCAGCAACATTTAAATTTGACCTATTCAATTTCTAAAAATGTTTTAACAATTCCATTGGCTCTAAAACTTCTATCCAACACCACAAAGTTGTTCTTGAATTATGTGCTAGTTTTCAAGTTTAACTAAATTCATTTACTATATCGTTTAAAATAGAAACAGTGAAGAAATAATTAAATTTAAATAAAGAAAAGAAAAGGAGGAGGACCTAAGCTACTGGGCTTGTTAGCCCACCTAACTACATCCTAGCCCACCAACGCCCCTGTCTCCTTCCTCTGTTCATCAGAGGCATCGTGGACGCAGGTGCCGCGTCCATGACTTGGATTGGCACGCGCCGGCCATCGGGACCTCCTCGGCGAGTATAAGGTCTAACCCGGAACGTCCCTTGACCAT
>NW_021287047.1:0-1139 GCF_002162155.2 Triticum dicoccoides
TTAATGAACTCCTGGGTGCGCTTACGTGTTGGTTATCAACACTCGCGGTTTTTGTCGATTCTGACCCGTGTCGTGGACTGTTACTAACCGTTTTGGGGCCCCAAAGCGATTTCCATGGTTGTTGAACCCCAAGGTGCGCTTAAGTGTAGGTCATCAACAATCACAGTTTGGGCCGATTCTGGCCCGTTTCTTGGACTATTACTTAGTTATGGGGGTCCTGAAATGACCCCGGGTTGTGTTTACGTGTCGGTCAGCAACACTCACAATTTTGGCGAATTCTAACGTGTTTTGTGGACTATTACTCACTGTTTTCAGGTCCCGAAGTGATTTCCATAGTTGTTGAACCCCAAGGCGCGCTTACGTGTCGGTCATCAATACTCATAGTTTTGGCTGATTCTGGCCCGTATCATGGACTATTACTCTCTTTATTGGGCCCCCGGAGTGATTTCCACGATTAACGAACCACGGGGTGCATTTACGTGTCGGTCATCCACACTCACAGTTTTGGCCGATTCTGGCCCGTTTCTTGGACTATTACTCTGTTTTTGGGTCTCGGCGTGATTTCCATGATTGACGAACACCGGGGTGCATTTATGTGTCGCTCATCAACACTCGCAGTTTTGGCCGATTCTGGCCCGTTTCGTGGAGTATTACGCACTGTTTTGGGGTATCGAAGTGATTTCAACGATTCACGAACCGCGGGGTGCGTTTACGTTCCGGTCATCAACACTTACACTTTTGTCCGATTCTCGCCTTTTTTGTATACTATTACTCACTGTTTTGGGGTCCCGGAGTGATTTCCACGATTAACGAACCCCGGCGTGCGTTTACGTGTCGGTCATCAACACTCACAGTTTTGGCCGATTCTGGCCCGTTTCGTGGACTATTACTCACTTTTTTGGGTCCCCGGAGTGATTTCCACGATTAATGAACCCCTGGGTGCGCTTACGGGTTGGTTATCAACACTCGCGGTTTTTGTCGATTCTGACCCGTGTCGTGGACTGTTACTAACCGTTTTGGGGCCCCAAAGCGATTTCCATGGTTGTTGAACCCCAAGGTGCGCTTAAGTGTAGGTCATCAACAATCACAGTTTGGGCCGATTCTGGCCCGTTTCTTGGACTATTACTTAGTTATGGGGG
>NW_021287048.1:0-1259 GCF_002162155.2 Triticum dicoccoides
CATGTGGGGCCTTAACACAATGACTTCTCGACTGTGTGAAACGAAGATTTTCCCGTTGCCGACAAGGAGGGGGTGACGGCAGCGCGCTTTTTGGCTTGCTCTATTCCTAGTAGTCATACTAGGTGGTCTAAGCACGTGTAGATTTATTCTTTTTCACGTCTCGTGTTCGCCGTACTGCCACCACTGTTCATGAATAGACGGTAAGTTATTCATGGGGGGAACCCTTGTTGAGCGTGTTTGCGAGAGAGAGAGAGAGATATATGTTAGAGACTGAGGCAATGATAACAGATTCTTTGTGTCTATGTGTGTGGACGATAGAGAGAGACATGTACATGGGGCTTTGTGTTGTGTAACATGGAGACACATATACATAATTAGAGAGTGAGTGTGTGAGATACACATGCGGACATGAGGAGAGATGAGGATCCAGGTAAATGGGTGTTTGTGCGTGTTTGTGTGTGTTTGTGCACGCGTTTGTGTGTGAGAGGGAGAGAGTGTATGTGGAGTAGAGAGACCACTGATGATATAAACCTAGTATAAGGGAAGTGGGAATGGTGTGACATGTGTAGTAGCGGTATAGCACGGGTGCGGGTGGGGGGAGCAGACTATTTGGAACAGACATCGAGTGTGTGTGTGGGAGAGGGGTGTGAGAGCGAGAGAAAGAGAGGGCTAGCGACGGAGAGAGAGAGATAGAGAGGAAGAGAGGGGCGAGAGGGGTCGTTTGTGTCCATAAATGGCGTATAGATAGGGAGACAATGTTGATGTTGTCCGAAATTGTCCTATGAACGGAGACGCAAGGGAAGCGAGTCATCGTGTGTGTGATAGGGACTTCATGAGAGATCTAGAATAGATGTTGTAGAGAACAATGTGCGAAATCGAGAACGATTATACATTAGGGAGCTATGCAAAGAGTCACGATATATATGTATACAGGGAAGGAGCTGGGGCGGGTCCGCATGTGGGAGAGACAGAAAGAGGAGAGTGGTGCACAAGGAGACAAAGTGTGCTTGTTTGTAGTGGGGGTGGTGTGTGAGGTGAGTGCGCGAGAACCACATAACTAGGGAGATAGACGTTTGGGGGCGACGTTTTGTGTGTATGGGAAATATACACTCTACATAGTGCGTGTGCTTGGGTAAGAGAGATAGCAGGAGACCTAGAGAGTGAGGGAAGAGATGTGTGCATTCCTGAGAGACAAAGTGATAGAGACCTATGTTGGGGTCTGGACTTTACAAGAGAGATGGGTGTTAATGTGCTCGTGT
>NW_021287049.1:0-930 GCF_002162155.2 Triticum dicoccoides
TGTTCTTCTAGTTCCTATGAAAATAATGATGAAGATCTAAAAGTTATTGATGTGTCCCCTATTAAATCTTTGTTTTGCAATATGAATCTTGATAATGATGGGACTGAATATGATCCACCTTTACCTAGAAGGCGTTCCAAGAATTCTGAATCTTTTGATCTTGATGCTAAATTTGATAAAAGTGGGATTGAAGAAATTAAAACCCTAGATGTTGCTAAACCCACTATTATGGATTTCAAGGAATTTAACTATGAAAATTGCTCTTTGATCGATTGTATTTCCTTGTTGCAATCCGTGCTAAATTCTCCTCACGCTTATAGTCAAAATAAAGCGTTTACTAAACATATCGTTGATGCCTTGATGCAATCTTATGAAGAAAAACTTGAATTGGAAGTTTCTATCCCTAGAAAACTTTATGATGAGTGGGAACCAACTATTAAAATTAAAATTAAAGATCATGAATGCTATGCTTTATGTTATTTGGGTGCTAGTGTTTCCACGATTCCAAAGACTTTGTGTGATTTGTTAGGTTTCCGTGATTTTGATGATTGCTCTCTAAACTTGCACCTTGCGGATTCCACTATTAAGAAACCTATGGGAAGAATTAATGATGTTCTTATTGTTGCAAATAGGAATTATGTGCCCGTAGATTTTATTGTTCTTGACATAGATTGCAATCCTTCATGTCCTATTATTCTTGGTAGACCTTTCCTTAGAACGATTGGTGCAATTATTGATATGAAGGAAGGAAATATTAGATTCCAATTTCCATTAAGGAAAGGCATGGAACACTTTCCTAGAAAGAAAATTAAATTACCTTATGAATCTATTATGAGAGCCACTTATGGATTGCCTACCAAAGATGGCAATACCTAGATCTATTCTTGCTTGTTATGCCTAGCTAGGGGCGTTAAACGATAGCGCTTGTTG
>NW_021287050.1:0-977 GCF_002162155.2 Triticum dicoccoides
AGAAGCCTGCGAGAAAAGTTTCCAAGAGCTAAAGCGGAAATTAACAACAGCACCAGTATTAATTGTACCCGATATACACAAGAATTTTGAAGTATTTTGTGACGCATCCAGAAAGGGTCTCGGATGCGTGTTGATGCAAGAAGGCAAGGTTGTCGCCTACGCTTCAAGGCAACTTCGCAAACACGAGGAAAATTATCCCACTCATGATTTAGAAATGGCAGCAGTTATTCATGCACTCAAGGAATGGAGGCATTTTCTACTTGGGAATCGATGTGAGATATATACGGATCACAAAAGCCTCAAATACATTTTTACGCAGCCAGAACTAAATTTACGGCAACACCGCTGGTTAGAATTGGTAAAGGATTACGATGTTGGTATCCATTACCATCCAGGGAAAGCAAACGTAGTGGCCGATGCCCTGAGTCGGAACCCCAGCTCCGATGGGAACTATCTGCACAGCTTGAGGCCCGAATTCCATCAAGAATTTGTCAAGCTCAACTTGATAATGGTAGCAGAAGGCACCATATCAAACTTGGAATACAACCACACCTTGTGGAGAAAATTAAAGAGGCTCAGTCCGGTCACCCCAGCATTGAAGGAATTAAAAGGAAGTTGAGTATGGGCAAGGCCTCGGAATTCGTCATAGACAATGAAGGAATATTATGGTACGGAGAAAGGCTATGCGTGCCAAACATAGAAGACCTTAAACAGCAAGTTTTAACTGAAGCACACACCACTCCATATTCGATCCACCCTGGAGGAACCAAAATGTATAAGGATATTCAGGAAAGATTTTGGTGGCACGGTATGAAGAGGGACATAGCCGCTTTCATTGCATGTTGCGACTCATGTCAACGCATAAAAGCTGAACATCAGAGACCAGCCGGACTACTGCAACCTAACAAAATACCTGAGTGGAAATGGGATGAAATAGGGATGGATTTTATTGTCGGATTACCTCGGTCATGACACGG
>NW_021287051.1:0-29252 GCF_002162155.2 Triticum dicoccoides
CTAGATGTCTTTTACGTTTTTTTTTTCTGTTCATGTGATGAAACCATGTATAGATCTGAGATTATATGGAGGTGGGAATGCATGTGTGCATGATCTTATGTACTCCCTCCGTTCCTAAATATTTGTCTTTCTAGTGATTTCAAAAAGTGACTACATACGGAGCAAAATTAGTGAATCTACACTCTAAAATATTTCTATATACATCCGTATGTGGTAGTCATTTGAAATCTCTAAAAAGACAAATATTTAGGAACGGAGGGAGTATATGTGATGATTGATTATATGTAATTTTTTACCAATGATGTTATACTCTTAGCTGGTTGCATTTGCGCGGAAAGTTTAGTACCAATGGTGATGCTATTCTTTCATAAAATTACATTTCTGTTGATTCATATCACACTAAGCTGTTTATGCAAAGAAGAAATGGAAAACCACAATAGACCATTAGTTTTGATGTTTGCTGTTACATCTAAGCTTCTGCTGTGAATTTACTTGTAGGGCCGAGATGTCTGGTGAACGCAAACAATTGGAACTTCATACACGGCTTACTAAAACGGTGGTCGAAATAAATGGTGATTGCCCTGATCCAACTCCGGAAGATGAAAATAAAAGAAAATACTTCCCCATGATTGGTACAATTGTTGTGGCGGCACCAGATTTCTGCTTCGTGGTAGTGAAAAGTTCTTTAATAGAAAAACATGGAATTTACACAATTAATCGTGATGGAAAAAGTATTAACATTAAAGCCGAAGACTTTATTTTATCAATTGGAACTTTGGCTGGGTTCTATCTTTATCACAACCAGTTACCATATGATATCGAGAAGGTGGAAGCTGTTGAATTTGGTGAAGAAGTTGAATTGTTTGATGTAGTTTATCTTTGTGACTTAACATTTGGACTTACTAAGCTGTCCTTTGACCTCACAGATGGTCATGTCATGTAAGTTTCTTTTCTTAAAAAGTTTCATGTTGTTTTCTCCTAAAATGTTTTGTGGATCCTTTTGTGTTTCCAATTTATAAATGTATTTCTTGGTCCAGGGATACAGATGGAGTCAATTTTGTCCATAATTGTGCTCAAAGCTTGCACACTGGCCAAGGTGCACCTGTTTTTTCTGGAAAGGGTAAACTTGTTGGCCTATGTATTCTGAACATACAAGGCCCATCCATTGCTCTCACTGTGACCCAAATAAAACAGAATCTGATGAGGATATACAAAACTAAGGTATGTAATACGAATAACATTGTTTACACTTACCCTTATTTATTTCTAATACAAATATATTTCTCAATTTCACATTGTGGTTCTCTTTGTTTGCAGACACTCGAGAAGTTTTTTGAAGAAGTACGGGCATCAGCAGGAAATGCCAAGGCGCCAGCTTCAGCGATGGTATGATTCCCCTATCTCTCCCTCCTATTTGTTTCTGTTCGATTTTGACATCTCTCTCCTTCAATCGACCGAAGCTTGCTTTGTGACGCTTTGAGCTAGGGTTTAGGCTGCGAGTACACTCATGTAGCATGGTTTGTTATGGGGCTCTATCCCGAGCTCCTCTGTGGATCAGGTTTTATTAGGCATTGCTGCTGATTTCCATTTCTTTTGTATTCGGTGGTTGGAATTTTCGTGTCAGGATGTTGATTGATTGGACAGATGGAAGGTTAGGTTTTGACTTTTTTAGAGTTTGAGCATAAATAGAAAACACTTTTAACAAATCATTACATGGAGGAGATGGCTCGGTGCTTATCATCTTCAAATAGGCTATTAAGGGCTTATAGGAAAATGAAAGACTGCGTGAACTAGGTCCTGGAGATGTTTGTAGTTGTGTCATAGATAGACTATCATCAGGTACCATGTTCTGCATTGATGGAAATGCTAATTATGTCGTGTAGCTGCGTGTGAAAAATATATGCTATGTTTTCGGAGGAACTTGCAGTTAATTATCTGTTTGCATCTTGATTTTTGATTAGTCAGGAACCACACTTGTCCACCTTTGTTCCTTTGGTTATGTGGTTTACTCCCTCCGTCTCTATTTACTTGGCATGCAGATATTTGACCAACAAAACATAGGCTATAATGTCACAAAGATTATACCGTTAAATTCGTATTAATATGTAGTTTCCAGTGCTATACTTTTTATGACATAGATACTTAATATATAATGGGTTAAAGTTACGGTCAAAGTTTAGTCATGGAAAACGAGGGCGCCATGTAGTTAGGGATGGAGGGGGTAGCTCTTTTTACATTGGTGCATTGATTCTAGTACTGCTGCAGCTAGCTAGAGTGCATCGATTCTGGTACTCGTCACACAAAGAATCTCTGAAATTAGCTAATCGAACAACACCATCACAAGTAGATCAAAATTTTCATGTAGACCTAGCTAGATACAGCCCTCATAATAATTTGCAAAGAACCAAAGAATTGGCTAGTCCACACTCTAGCTAATTATGCAAGAACACAATCAGAAGTAGAAATTTCTCACTACTGAAATTGCGAAGGCTAAAGGAGCATTTGGTTCAAATCTTGTTAAGTGCTGCTTCCAAGGCTAAGGCAGGAGGTGCAGAAGAGACATATGTAGAAGGGAGAGTAGGGTGTAGTGCTACTACTTGTTGGCCAGCGTCCAGCTACAGTGGCATCATATCTATCCTGCTTCCCCCAAACATGCAGGGAGTCCATATTGTAGACTATTTTCTTGAGTGAGTGAGGAGGGAGCTCTGAAAATAATCTATTTTCTTGCATCTTACTGCGAGGCTACCCCTTCAAAAACTTCTCACTGTCCGTGTGCTAGGAGCCTATGACAGTGGTTTTGACTTTATTTTTGGTTGTCATAATAATAAGCACCCTTACCACATAACACTTCATATGCACTTGGGCTTGTTATTCCTTAGCATGCTTGTCTACTCAGATATTTATGATACTGCATTCTATCGACAACCATCTATTTTATTATATATATATTTTTTGTCTGTACCTAGTATTATTTCTTGCAACCATGATCAATGGCTTTGCTGGATGGGATTGAAAAAGAATGTGCTGGACCGATAATTCGACATGCATGGTATTGTTTTATCTAGAGGTAAATACACCACAAGTGCCTAAACTTGTTCGGCGCGTTCAGTTTAGTGCCTCAAGTTGCAAAATATGTAAAAGTGGTGCCATAACTTGTCCAAATGGTGTATATACTGTGCCTTCGCTCGTACGCCGCCGCGTGGGTGGCTTGAAAGCTGGCGTATGTCCCACATGTCAGTGGGTGTGAGCGTGGGCAGAGCTGGGTGTTGTGGTTATTTTGTATAAAACCACTTGGGATTTAATTAATTATCCCAAGAAGTCCCTCCAACAGCGAGAAGTGATTGTGTGTTATGTTTGCGCATAGGTACCTCGAAGGCTGTGGCCTTTCATTCTAACTCCCCGCCGCTTCGTTTCCTCATCTCTGCTTTCTCTTTCGCACGATTCGCGATCAATCCGAGGCTGCGATGGCGGAGGTCCTGTGGCACCGCAATCGGCGTCGGAGGCGATGGACGACCCGCGTCGTCGTCTTACAGATGAAGCAACTCCTTCGTATGGTAACTCACACCCTCCCTGTTTTCATGCATGATGAGTATCTCTTCCTCGTCCATGACATCGTGTAGGGTTTGCCGGAGTGAGAGCAATTTTCTGGCGTGCTTGATCTTCATCTTTCGTCCATGTCATGCGAGATATTGTGTATGTGGACTGTTGCGGAGTAGATATGGGCACATTGTTCCTGAGTTTTGCTAGGGTTTATTTGGGGGTTTTGGAAGTAGGCGCCTCTTCCTGTCAAAGTAGTTGGTTATGCTTGTGTGCGCAACAAATTATCCTATAATATTGCTCAGATGTGATCATTTGCCTTGTTCGTCATTTCTGCTCAAATCTGGAGATTGTTCGAACTGAAAAATTAGAAAGATTTGTAACTGAATTTTGGGTACAGATGAAGTTAACTGAATTTTGGTGACACCTGATTGTATAGTTAACTGAATTTTCATGACAGGTGATGTACTGAATGTGTGCGCTGCACTGAACTGATATATGTGCTGAGTGTGTGCAAGTGCAATGCATTAGAGATGTAGGACTGTGTGCAGTGTATGTAAAGTAGATAACTAAGTTGTTCTTCATAGTTAACTGATATTTTGTTGTATTGAATAGTACAGATCACCGAATATTGGTGCAACATAGTCATCTGAACATTTCTGCAATATAGTCATATAGATCACTGAATATTGCTGCAGATGATCTTCATGATTTCCTCTCCCTTTGATTTGCACTTATAGATCACATATAGTGTTAGTTCATGAATGAACTTCTGCTGCATTATAGTTCATGAATGAACTGCTGCTTTTGTTGGGGTTTCAAAGACAACATAGACCCTTTTATTTTGGGAATTAGGGGAATTAGCCATCAGAGGGATATACACTTCTAGGGGATTTTTGCGACATTTAATTAAAGGGCAGGGGTTCCTTGTAAAAAGACAGCACGCACAGCTCACAGTGCGCCCGCAGCCACTGACGCACTGTAGCCCGTCTTCAAGCTGTGGCCAGTGGAAAAGCATAGGCGGGGACTCGCAGGTTATCATCTCGACACTATTTGATCTCGCGTCTTTTGTTTATTTGGGTATTACCGAATGAGCTGACGTCTCTTCACCTTCTTCATACATTAGCATGTCGACTTTTTGGGGGGAGAGTTCTGGATCGGGGTGCTCAAGCCTCAAGGGGGTCATGGAGTTCAATGTTTCCCGATTCGATGGTTTTTGGTAGCCAGTGTGTTCATTGCAGTGCTTGCAGACATGTATCGATGCAGGCACAACACTCATTTTTATGGCACTTGTGATTAATTAGGTCCCCAAACCTCCGGTAATGTGTCACTCATGAATAGCCATAGCCCATAATGCTGACACATGCAAACATGAAGTTTCTGCACCCGAGCTCATATGCACCCTCGTGAACAATAAGAAACAACTGAAATTTTTGAAGACAAACTTTGAGGAGTTCTAAACATGCGTGCTAAGAAACATTCCAAAAAATGCTACCGTAAAAAAAAATGCTACCGTAAACGGGAACATGAAGTGTCAATTTTGTTTTTTTACGGAAGCATTTTCGGAATGTTGTTTCTTCATGAAATTTAGCATGCATATTCAGAATTCGTCAAAGTTTGTCTCCAAAAAGTTTCAGACTTTCTTGTTTTTTAACTTTTTTTGATTTTACTGTTTACGAGGGTGCATCTGAGCTCGGGTGCACAAGGGTACTTTCGGTATTAATCTGCATTGATTGCAAATAGGGTGCAAGATTCTCTCGCACAAACAAAGAAATGGTCCAAAAGAAAGGAAAACAGTTTTATTCTCCATTACACCACAAAATAAAATTGAACTTCTCCCCCTTCCAAATCATGGTACTGTTCATGTCCTCTGAGTCCAGGCACCAAATCGCCGCTCTCTCCAGATTGAATTATCGGTGGAGGAGCTTCTTCCTTAGAGAGAAGATACGGTTGGGGGAGTGGTAGGAAGCCTGACGTGAGCCACGTGAGGTTGGAGAGGAAAAGATCAGTAGTTGTTTTTAATCATTTTCCAAAGAAATTTACTTTAGGGCAGCTGTTGAAGATGTAGAACTTTTTGGTGCCAAAAAGAAAATCACTTTTTGCTGCCCTAAATTTTACTCCAAGCACTTTTCTGTGCTGACTATTTTGTTTGTAGTATGGGACAACAATGTGTATCTGAGATACAATGGGATTGGCAGAAATGAACACATAACTAAACAAGGATTTAGCTTAGGATTCTTTAAGCACATAGGTTACAATTAAGTGCAAATGCCTCAGAATATGTCGCAGTCTCGACTTCACAAGGACTAACCAGCAAAAATAAAAAACAAGCGGGGTCCATACTTCATAGAGTGGGGCGACAACAACCAACAATAGTCTCAACACAAAACCGGAGACGGAGAATATGCATCCTTTTTGTTATCAAAGTACTCATCTCCGAACAAACCATACGGTATAGAGTAGAAAGCTGGTATATAATAACGATCTCTTGGTTCAGACCAACTGTCATTCGACATGCTACAAAATCAAAAAGAAAAAAATAATGTTAATATCAATAACTGAATCAGATTAATCAACGAGGGGTCGACTTAATGGGGTCTTAATGTTATCACAAAAAAGTACACGTCTCCCAACAAACCATACTGTAGAGTAGGAAGTTTTTTCTTTTTGAGGGAAAAAAAACATTGTCTTGGTTTTAAGCTCACAGCTCTAGGCCCGTGGGAACATATAGCATTAACAAAAGCATCATAGAAAACCTTATGGGGTTTTCAAATTAAGCACTATGGATTTTCGGAATGAGCTCTAAAATTTCAGATATTGTTCCTTCATTTCCTTATAAAGCATTCAAAGCAACATTACTCCCCCTTGGTCCCTCTACTTTAATCATCATTTAGGCCTCATTTGGTTATTCAATCTTGTAATTGAATTCAAGCAAACTATCATAAGTGAGATGACATGTATCTCAGTTCCTATGGAAAGATGTCACTAGGATAGGAAAATTTTCATTGGGTCTAGAGTAATGTTTTCTTTCCTTTGAAAATGTGAAGTATTGATTCCTATCCTACATAGGGATAGGAACCTATTCTTACAAAGTAAAGGGCTCCAAAGGAAAAAAAATCCCTACTAAATTCCTACCCTTTAGAATTCTTACAAAATTCCTCTAAACCAAAAGAGGCCTTAAATTTCCTAGACTTGTTCCGTAGATCACTCAAATACCTCAATTGATTAATTCTTGACTACTTAATCCTGTAGGATTTCTAGCATCTGATTCATAGGATTTCACTAACCATGGCATCTGATTCCATGTTCTTACCTATTCTTGCGTTCTCAAGTTCCTACATAGGAGGCCAATAGGAGTAGAAACATTGATAAGCCCATGGAATCATAGCCTCAGTAAGCTGCAGATCAGAACTTGAGCCTTCGGGCTACTATATATCCAAGCAAGATATGCCTACTTAATGTTGGGAATCTTGGGATGGTAAAGAGCGTGGAAAATTGTGAAGACTGCGGATGTTGTTGGAACAGAAACCATGTACAACATGTAAATCTCAGGGCATCAAAAAGAGCTTCCTCAAATCTCAACATTATACCATTACAAAAAATGTTAAGACATACCATTGTTCATCAAAATATCCCAAGACTTCCTGAATTTTTTCCCTCGGTAGGTATGGGGTTTCTTCATCATGGAAGAAATTCATGCCAATCAAATTCCCACAAGCATCAATAAGAGGCCCTCCAATCCCAGCCTATAGAACAAAGAAAGACATAAGTGACACCAGAAAAAGGGGATGCAAAAAAATGGTAATGCATAATTAATACACAGATTCAATGATGCATTGATCATATTTCTAATACAAATAATTATTTTGCAACATGCGAAACATACAAGCAGGCAAAATATACATATACTTTGGTGATTTTACAAGTGGAAATCCCAAGCTCTTCGCAAGCAAGTTTGCTTTCTCTGTCAATTAACACCCCTCTTGAGGCCATTAATTTTGGACGTTCAAAGAGACGCCCTACAGCTAAAACCTCAATATTAGGGGTGAAAGAAATACGCTCTTCCACATCCACTGCACAAGAACTGTAGGAACCCATGATCTCAACAACTGCAACATTATAGCGTAGATCATAATGTTTCAATGTCCCCGTGACATGTTGTTTATTATTAAGGTGCACTTCAATCTGCAATGATAAGGTTAAACCAGTGTCATAAACGGACAAACAAAAGGCACAAACAATGATGCGCATTGCCAATACCAACCCGCAAGTTATCATCAATCTTGTTTCCATCGCCAGAAGTTTTAACCAAACTTGCTGTAGTAAGGATTCTCACGGGATTACAGTTTATATATACGCCTGTGCAAGCAAAACACCTTGAATTTCCTGCACACATCATAATTTGGTCAATAATAATCGGGGAAACAAGGAAAAACAAAAGCGAGAATACGACGAACAAAAATCACCATTGAATGAAGCAAGTGAGACGACACATTCAGACATAGTTAAAGCAACATTTTCACTGAGTGTGCTCCAGGTATTGTCCTCAAATTCCTCTTCAAAAGAGTTAATCACATGCGTACCATCTGTTTAAAGAAACGACATGTCAGTTGAAAATTAAGTGGTTGCAACAATGAAGGGGTACTCAGAAAATTAATGGAAAATAATGGGCATATGATAATATTAATTACCAACAAATGAAGCAAGGGAGACAAAACTTTCTGATAGTTCTGACTCAATCTGTTTGGTGCGTTCACTCGAGGAACTTTGACAGGATTTAACCAAGTTACCAAATCCATCTTCAAATGTAATATCTGGATGGATAGGTCCTAGTTAATTAAAGAAACATGGTACAGGTAAACAATTGTGAGTGCTACAACAGTTTGGCTGTGTAAAAATACTTGCAGGGGCAATAGAAGTATGAAGACTCACGTTGCATAAGTTTTGTTCTGCTAGCATTTTGCTTTTTGTTAAAGCAACCTATGTGCTTGCCTCTTCGCTTGCGCATGCTTTTCTGCATCTTCCCAACCCTGGAGTCGATGAAACAATGTCATTTACAACAAGTAGAGCATGGTTGTAAAAACCATTAGACATCAAACACCTCAACTAACCTAAAAAGAGAGTGAGAAACTAGCTGAGATGACAGCAAGAAAACAGATTTGCTAGCGATAAGGCATTAAGATAATACAAAAATCTAAGGGGCTGCTTGCATCCTTTGCCCAAACAGAAATAGCCCACCTAGCCTTGATGGGCTAGCTTTCTGCCAAAAGCAAGGAACCGTCATGGCAAGGCGTGCAGGTGCTGCAGGCAGTGTGGGGGTGAGTGAAAAGCTAGCAGTGACCATAGCAGCTTTCATACTCCTTTTACAGCTAAAACATCAGCTCTAATGACTGATTTTTCTGTTGACCTGCTTTGCGTGTCCTGTTTTTTCCTACAATTTTTTAATCTCCTCTTCTCTTGTCAGTACTGTGCATATTTTGATCAGAGACTTGTACTTTTGAAAAAAATTCAATGACACTAATCAAATCACTTGATGTACTACGATTTTTGTTAAGAAAACAGATTTCTGTTGTTACCTGTCATGTTTTTTCCTTTTTGAATCCCCTCTTCTCTTGTACTAAGCACTGCACATATTTTGATCAAAGACTTCAAAGCACTTAATAAGCAGAATAATAGATACATAGATATGTCTATACGGAAGCTGTTATACGCAAATCAATAATTGAGCCAGTCGAGGGAAGTTGGTAACCTCAACCTCATGGCAAAGTGATGAATGTATCTCGTCAAGTTAAAATCCAAACGAAGAACAATGAAAATCTTTGCCATCGGGAGCAAGGGGACCAAACCAATAATATGCCTTGCCTCGAAACCCTAGCTCGGCTGGGCTAGTTTGCCCATCCTAACTATAGGCAAGGCTCGATAAGATAACCGAGCTTATAAGTCACCTAAATTTTCATTAAGGCTTTTAGGGTTAGGAAATTTATTAGAGTTTGGGGGTAGGGGTTACCTTCCTCCGGTTGGTTGACCACCGGTGGCAGCGGGCATCGGGCGGCACGGGAGTGCGGCGTGGACGCCGCCAGCAGCACTGGTAGAAGAACGGCGGGGGGCTGGATCCGGGCGGGGCCGCCTCATGAACGTCCCGTATAAGAAGGGGCAGTGGAGAGGAAAGGAGTCGAAATCGAGGCAGAGGCGGAGGCGGCGGAAGGGGAGGGGGTGATTGATCTCTCTCTCTCTCTCTCAAATGCTCGAAGACCCGCACCTGTACCTGGCCGGCCCAGCCCGGCCCAAGTCTAAACTTGCCTGGCACGGCATATTTACTTTCGGCTTACTTGGAAAACCCTATTTGCCGCTCTCTGCGGCGAATTGTCTGGGTTTCGCACAGGGGCAAGTACGAGAGCGACGATAATTGGGCCGACCCACTTCAAGCTTTACACGGTGCAGCCAACGGTTTTGTGAACCTTCTAGTAGGTTCCCTGAACCGAGTTTTTCCTGTGTTGTTTCCATTCGGGTTTTCTCGGTTTTTTTACTTTGTTTTTTCGTTTTTTCTTTTTTATGCTTCATTTTATGTTCCTGTTTATCTTTTCTTTTATTTTACTTTCTTCATTTACCTTTTTCACTTTTTTTCGTTTTTCAAAATATGTTCAGAAATTTCAAAAAGTTCAAAATATGTCCTAAATTTCACAAAATGTTCCTATTTTCAGTTTTTGTTCGGAAATAAAAAAAATCAAAATTTGTTCGTTTATTTTGATTTTCTGTTACTTTTTGTTTCCTTTTCCTTTTTCGTATTATTTCTAAACAATCCTGTATTTTGACAATCTTTCATTATTTATAAAACAATCCGTATTTTACAAAAAAATGGGAGTTTCAAAATATGTTCATGTTTCCGAACATTGTTCAGGTTTTCAAATTGATTCTGCAGTTTTAAAAAATGTTCGTCTTCTCAGAAAAAAATTGTTTTTCCAAAAATTGTTCACAAATTTCAAAAATTGTTCTCTATTTCGAAAAATGTTTGGGTTTCCAAAAATTGTTCATGTTTCCAAGTTTGTTCTGCGGTTTAAAAAATGTTCGTATTTCAAAAAACTTTTGTGTTTCCAAAAATTGTTTGCAAATTTCAAAAATTGTTCTCGTACTAAAAAATGTTCGTGTCTTAAAAAATTATTCATGTTTCCAAATTTGTTCCACAGTTAAAAAAATGTTCATGTTTTCAAAAAACTTTGGTGTTTCCTAAAATTGTTTCTGTTTGCAAAAAATGTTCACATTTTATTTTTTTGTTTGGCAGTTTTAACAAATGTTCTTGTCTAATAGTTTTGTTAAGAGATTCAAAATAGTTTTCCTGTTTTCAAATAAAAGTCCATATGTTCCCATATTTTTTGGTGCTTTTCAAAAATTGTTCGCATTTTTAGAAAATGCTTGTGTTTTTGTCAAAATTTGTTTTTTTAAAGTGATCATGTTTCATAAAACATTCTTTTTTAAGCAAATCGGATTTCTTTAGACGTGAACAATTTTTAGAATCCTGAACATTTTTAGAAATATACGGATTATTTTTGAAAACATAACATTTTTCTCTTATTTGTGAGCTAGCGTCAGTGCAGAGAGCATGTTTTGGAATTTCGAACAAAAAAAATCAAAAACGAAAGAAAAAAGAAAAAGAAAAATGTTGGATCCGCGTTGCTTTTTGGTTCTTATAGAGTTGTGTTGTTGTTTAATCATTCAGTGTGGTTGTTTCTTCTGGCTAGCAGAACATTGCGTGAAGCTGGAGGTCTCTGGTTCGATCTCTCGTAGCACTGGACTTTTGTTAGGAGCGGGTGTAAGATGAGAAGGTACGCCAACACGGAATATCCTATATGACGCTTGTTGCGGCAAACTGTCGCTATAAGAAATTACACTTAAAAAAATCAATATAGCAACCAATTTCGGGTTCGCTACAGTAATTGGTTCCTATTCGCTACAACACACAAGTCATATGTTAGTACTTTAACTCGTGCGTTGCTCTTCAGCTAGCTAAACTAGTCTAGCGTAGTGGGTACGTTTGCGCGGTCCCAAGCAGTTGGTCGCCAGTTCGAATCCTTGCCGTGCCTGCATTTTATTTTTGCCATCTCTTTCGACCCGCGGTGCAGCTTCATGGGCCGGCCCAGTCGAGCTGCCCCTGTGCATGGCGCCGCCAATTTGACGCAAAGAGCGTCAAATAGGGGCTCCCCATTTACTTACTTAACGTGTTGTGCCATGCTCTTTTAGTATATGGGCCGGCTCGTGGCACGTTCGGCCATCGTGGGCCCTCATGCTTTTGGGCCTATATGGTTGTTTTTGGGTCTATTCTAATATCTATACCTATACCGAAAATTCCGGGGAGGGTGGGCGTAAAAACCGACAAGCCGAACATTGAACCGAAGCCGAAACCAAAAAAATAAAAAAATTTACTGCCAATGCCTGTGTGATCGACTGCGTCGACGACGACCCTTCTTCCCTTTCAGCGGAGCTTCAAGGCAAGCCCGCCTTTGATCATTTCGATATTGCCCATTCCATTCTCTCATGCTTGCATTGGATTTTGCTACTGTAATTGATTGCTCCTATTCTGATGCATAGCCTGCTTTCGTAACCTTCTTATCCTAAATTTCTTAGTATAGGTTGGTTAGTGATCCATCAGTTACCCCCACCTTGTCCTTGTTGTCCCTGCTTCATCATCGATGACTCGATCAACGTGATCGACAACCAGAGCCCTACACCTCACATCGCATCACACCCCTTTTTGTTGCTCCACTCTGCAGAGCTACTATCGAGTGCCAAGGGTGATACCTCGTAACACACTCCTGATGATAATTCTGTAGTGTAGCTATTCGGTCGTGGTCATCGAGGGTGGTTCCTCCTTGACCACTCCTGATATGACACTGTCGTGCAACCTCTCAAGTGTGGACCTCGAGGGTGATTCCTTCCACGTTCACCTTGATGATTACATCGAGTGGAATCCACCGAGGGTGATTCCTCGGGTTTTCCCCCTTGATGTTTTGGACACTTGGTTACCCGGACTTTACTTGAGACCATTATTGAAGTCGGGTCGGTCCTGAGGGGTACCCGCGAGCTGATGTAAAAGTCGGGTGGGCCCGTAGAGCACCCGTGAGTTTTCTATGAGGCACGGCCGAGCATTCTGGGCCATTGCCGTAAGTCCATGAGACGGGGCGACGGGGTCACATTATCGTGAGTCTCTGCTCGTCTCCGCGAGCCCCCAATGCACTAACATGTTTGGGTATTTGTTCTGAGTTTGCCTTTGGCCTTTACACACTAACCACCATGCGAGAGTAGTTATGGGCCTCGACGTCGCAGTATCAGCCGAAGCTTTGTCAGACGTCCAGTTCAACATTGTGGTCGGGCCGGATCGCGCCATCCAGGCAGAGGTGGTGCTAGTATCCCCTTGTGCACAACGACCCAAAGTGCAAAGGGCGATGGGCCCAAGACCCCTGAGCGCTTAGAATGTAGACTGGCGGGGACCTCTTTGCTGAGCCTAGGTAGGGCTGCGACATGTTGATCTTCCGAGGCTGGGCATTGACTCAGAAAAATGTGTCCGGCCAGAGTAATCAAGCGTGTTGGGTAACGTGGTGCACCCCTGCAGGGAAGTTGTCTATTCGAATATTGTGTCTACGGTAGTGGACGTTCAGACTTGTATCCTGATCTATCACAACTAGAACTGGTTACTTGAGACATGACATGGATATATTGGCTCCGGGATTGCTTTCTCGCAGGGAGTCGAGAAAGGATCTCTGGGCGTTAATGTTACAACATGCTTGTTAATTAAAATGCTATTTTATACTCTTCTGAATGCTGCAAGATGCTTGGAGCTGCTTGAATATGCTAGTCTTTGATAGGCTAGGCCTTCCCCTCTATTCTGGCATTCTGCAGTTCAGTCCACAGATACATACCTTTCTTTGATACCAATGCATACTTAGTATAGATCTGATGCTTGCGAGTACTTTGGATGTGTACTCACGGTTGCTTTGCTACCCTTGCCCCCATTCTTTCCTCTTTCCGGTTGCTGCAACCAGATGGTGGATCCTAGGAGCAAGATGCCACCCCCGACGACTACTACTACTACCCCGAGGGTGCCTACTACTACGTGGAGCCCGCCGATGACCAGGAGTAGTTAGGAGGTCCCAGGCAAGAGGCCTTTCCTCTTCGATCATTGTTGCTTTTGTGCTAGCCTTCTTAAGGCAGTCTTGCTTAACTTATGTCTGTACTTAGATATTGTTGCTTTCGCTGACTCTTCTATATCGAGCTTTTGTATTCGAGCCCTCGAGGCCCCTGGCTTGTAATATAAAGCTTGTATTATTTTAATTTGTGTCTAGAGTCGTGTTGTCATATCTTCCCGTGAGTCCCTGAGCTTGATCATATACATTTGCGTGTATGATTAGTGTACGGTCGAATCGGGGGCGTCACAAACATATTCAAGAATTTTTCAATTGTGTTGGAAATTTGACTCTTGATGATACCCCTATATACTTAAAAGAACTAAGTCTTATGTGGAAGCTATTTCAGCACTAGTTCTGAAACTTGAAAATAGATTTATCCGTACCCATCCTACCTTGGAAAGATTTTTTATGAGCTACCCGTTATAAAGGATCCTAAAGCTAAAAAGTTAGCTACCCTTGTTCTTATGAATGAATTTAATTACATAGTATGGGAAGCTAGGGAAATTTTTAATTTTTATGGTATGAGCGGTGAAAAACTGGTGATAGATGAGATCCTTTATAATAGTGATTATATGTTGAGACATTTGCTCGGAAATAATCAAAAAAATTATGAGAACCTTAAAAAGGAAATCCCCATTTTAGATATAATCCAACAAGTTTTCAATGATGTTAATCAACAATATTCTTGGATTGTGGCCGGAAATCAAAGGGGATACGTAGATGGGCAACTTGATAATGCTAAAATTTCTATGGATAATGCGTTTCAAGTTATTTTTGCAAAACCTCCTGACAAGAACACATCTATGGAAAATAAGAAGAAAGAGGATAAAACTTGAATCTATGCTATATGCCTAGCTAGAGGCATAAAACGATAGCGTTTGTTGGGAGGCAACCCAATGAATAAATTTTATTTTTGCGTTTTTCTTTCTGTTCTTCAGTATTTCACAATTATGCTACTGCTCTGATTGTGTTTTTCATGTTTTAGTTAGTGTCTGTGCCAAGTAAAGCCTTTGGGATTATGTTTGGTGATAGTTGATTTGATCTTGTTAGAAAACAGAAACTTTTGCGTCCAATAAAATCATTTTCATAAATCATAGAAGCGACGAAAAATTCTGAAGGTTTTACACAAGATTGATATACAAATTTTCTAAGTTGTCCTAATTTTTCAGAATTTTTGGAGTTACATAAGTATGGTCGAAGTTCAGATTACTACAGACTATTCTGCTTTTGATATATTCTGTTTTCGTTGTGTTGTGTGCTTATTTTGATGAATCTATGGATTGTATCGGGGGGTATAAGCCATGGTAAAGTTGGAATACAGTAGATATAATGCAATAATGAAATATGAATGGGTTTGCAATAGTACTTAGAGTGGTGATTTGCTTTATTATACTGACGGATCTCACGAAGGTTTTGTTAAGTTTTGTGTGATTGAAGTTTTCAAGTTTTGGGTGAGATCACGATGGATGAAGGAATAAGGAGTGAAAAGAGCCTAAGAGCATCTCCAGCCGCGCCCCCAACACGGCCTCCCCAGGCGATTTTTTGCGTCGGCGCCGAAAAAATGACCCAGTCGCACCCCGAGGAGCCCGTTTTTCGCCGGCTTGGGCCGAAATCAGCCGGCGGACCTAGGCCGAACCCGACGCGCTCGGGCTCCCGGGGGCGAGTGTTTTGGCGTGAAACAGCCGCGGGCCCGCCAAGTCAGCGAGATGGCTGCTTCGTTGCCCTCATCGCCTCGGTTCCCGCGGGAATCAATGCAAGTTGGATGCTCACCCACTTAGTTTCTTTTGTTGAGCTTTCATATATTTATAGCTCTAGTGCAACTGTTGCATGGCAATCCCTACTCACTCACATTGATATCTATTAATGGGCATCTCCATAGCCCGTTGATACGCCTAGTTGATGTGAGACTATCTTCTCCTTTTTGTCTTCTCCACAACCACCATTCTATTCCACATATAGTGCTATGTCCATGGCTCATGCTCATGTATTGCGTGAAAGTTGAAAGAGTTTGAGATTATTAAAGTATGAAACAATTGCTTGGCTCGTCATCAGGGTTGTGCATGATTAAATACTTTGTGTGATGAAGATAGAGCATAGCCAGACTATATGATTTTGTAGGGATAACTTTCTTTTGGCCATGTTGTTTTGAGAAGACATGATTACTTGCTTGGTATGCTTGAAGTATTACTATTTCTTATGTCAATATGAACTTTTATTTTGTATTATTTGGATCTGAATATTCATGCCACAATAAAGAGAAATTATATTGAGAATCATGCTAGGTAGCATTCCACATCAAAAATTCTATTTTTATCATTTACCTACTTGAGGACGAGTAGGAATTAAGCTTGGGGATGCTTGATACGTCTCCAACGTATCTATAATTTTTTATTGTTCCATGCTATTGTATTATCTGTTTTGAATGATTATGGGCTCTATTATACACTTTTATATTACTTTTGGGACTAACCTATTAACCGGAGACCCAGCCCATATTGTTGTTTTATTGCCTGTTTCAGTATTTCGAAGAAAAGGAATATCAAACGGAGTCCAAACGGAATGAAACCTTTGGCAACGTGATTTTTTGGAAGAATATCATCCTGGAGACGTGGAGTTCAAGTCAGAAGATACTCGAGGACTCCACGAGATAGGAGGGCACCCTCCCCCTGTAGGGCGCGCCCCCCTATCTCGTGGGCCCCTCGAGCACCCCCCGACCGACTTCTTTCGCCTATATAGTCCCACGTACCCTAAAAACGTCCACGGAGAAGATAGATCGGAAGTTCCGCTGCCGCAAGCCTCTACAGCCACCAAAAACCTCTCGGGAGCCCTTCCCGGCACCCTGCCAGAGGGGGAATCCTTCACCGGTGGCCATCTTCATCATCCCGGCGCTCTCCATGACGAGGAGGGAGTAGTTCACCTCGAGGCTGAGGGTATGTACCAGTAGCTATGTGTTTGATCTCTCTCTTTCTCTCGTGTTCTCTCTCGTGTTCCCCCTATGGCACGATCTTGATGTATCCCGAGCTTTGCTATTGTAGTTGGATCTTATGATGTTTCTCCCCCTCTACTCTCTTGTGATGAATTGAGTTTTCCCCTTTGAAGTTATCTTATCGGATTGAGTCTTTTATGAGAACACTTGATGTATGTCTTGCCGTGCTTATCTGTGGTGACAATGGGATATCATGTGCCTCTTGATATATGTTTTGGTGACAAAATTGCGGGTTCCGCCCATGAACCTATGCATAGGGGTTGGCACACGTTCTTGACTCTCTGGTAGAAACTTTGGGGCACTCTTTGAAGTACTTTGTGTTGGTTGAATAGATGAATCTTAGATTGTGTGATGCATATCGTATAATCATGCCCATGGATACTTGAGGTGACAATGGAGTATCTAGGTGACATTAGGGTTTTGATTGATTTGTGTCTTAAGTTGTTATTCTAGTACGAACTCTTGAATAGATTGATCCGAAAGCATAACTTTGAGGTGGTTTCGTACCCTACCATAATCTCTTTGTTCGTTCTCCGCTATTAGTGTCTTTGGAGTGACTCTTTGTTGCATGTTGAGGGATTGTTATATGATCTATCTATGTTATTATTGTTGAGAGAACTTGCACTAGTGAAAGTATGAACCCTAGGCCTTGTTTCCTATCATTGCAATACCGTTTACGCTCACTTTTATCGCTTGCTACCTTGCTGTTTTTATAATTTCAGATTACAATTACCTTTATCTACTATCTATTTTGCACTTGTATCACCATCTCTTCGCCGAACTAGTGCACCTATACAATTTACCATTGTATTGGGTGTATTGGGGACACAAGAGACTCTTTGTTATTTGGTTGCAGGCTTGCTTGAGAGAGACCATCTTCATCCTATGCCTCCTACGGATTGATAAACCTTAGGTCATCCACTTGAGGGAAATTTGCTACTGTCCTACAAACCTGTGCACTTGCAGGCCCAACAACGTCTACAAGAAGGAGGTTGTGTAGTAGACATCAATATGCCAATTGCTATTTACCCTTCATAAGGACCCTTTTCATCGAATCCGATCCGACTAAAGTGGGAGAGACAGACACCCGCTAGCCACCTTACGCAACAAGTGCATGTTAGTCGGTGGAACCTGTCTCACGTAAGTGTACGTGTAAGGTCGGTCCGGGCCGCTTCATCCCACAATACCGTCAAAACAAGATAGGACTAGTAACTGTAAGCATATTGAACAAAATCAACGCCCACAACAACTTGTGTTCCACTCGTGCATAGAAACTACTCATAGACCTAGCTCGTGATGCCACTGTTGGGGAACGTAGCAGAAATTCAAAATTTCTACGCATCACCAACATCAATCTATGGAGAGACTAGCAACAAGAGAGAGAGGGAGTGCATCTTCATATCCTTGAAGATCGCTAAGCGGAAGCGTTACAAGAACGCGGACGGTGGAGTCGTTCACGAAGCGATCCAGATCGCGGCCGAATCCGATCTAAGCACCGAACAATGGTGCCTCCGTGTTCAACACACGTACAGCCCGGAGACGTCTCCTCCTTCTTGATCCAGCAAGGGGAGAGGAGAAGTTTAGGGAGAACTCCGATAGCACGATGGCATGGTGGTGATGGAGCTCGTGGTTCTCTGGCAGGGCTTCACCAAGCACTACGGAGGAGGAGGAGGTGTTGGAGGAGGGAGAAGGCTGCGCCAGGGGAAGGGTGCGGCTGCCCTCTCTCTCCCTCACTATATATAGGGGGAAGGGAGGAGGAGGAGGCGCCCTAGGGTTCCCTAGGGGAGGGGCGGCGGCCACAGGGGAAACCCTAGATGGGTTTGGGCGCCCCCACCCCTAGGAAACTTGCCCCCCAAGACGGGAGGGGTGGCTGCCCTAGGGGTGGCACCCCCACCTCTCCAGGTTACGTGAGATGGGGTGGGAGGGGCGCTCAGCCCCTTAGTGGGCTGATGTGCCCCCTCCCCTTGGCCCATAAGGCCCCCCAACACTTGTCGGGGCCTCTGAAACCCCTTTCGGACACGCTGGTCATCACCTGGTACCCCCGGAACAATTCCGGAATCCAATACCCTTCGTCCAATATACCGATCTTCACCTCCGGACCATTCCGGAGCTCCTCGTCATGTCCAGATCTCATCCGGGACTCCGAACAACCTTCGGTAACCACATACTATTTCCCATAACAACTCTAGCGTCACCGAACCTTAAGTGTGTAGACCCTACGGGTTCGGAAATCATGCAGACATGACCGAGACAGCTCTCTGGCCAATAACCAAGAGCGGGATCTGGATACCCATGTTGGCTCCCACATGTTCCACGATGATCTCATCAGATGAACCAGATGTCAAGGATTCAAGCAATCCCGTATGCAATTCCCTTTGTCAATCGGTACGTTACTTGCCCGAGATTCGATCATCGGTATCCCAATACCTCGTTTAATCTCGTTACCGGAAAGTCACTTTACTCGTTCCATAATTCATGATCCCGTGACTAACTACTTAGTCACATTGAGCTCATTATGATGATGCATTACCGAGTGGGCCCAAAGATACCTCTCCGTCATACGGAGTGACAAATCCCAGTCTCGATTCGTGCCAACCCAATAGACACTTTCGGAGATACCTGTAGTGCACCTTTATAGCCACCCAGTTACGTTGTGATGTTTGGTACACCCAAAGTACTCCTACGGTATCAGGGAGTTACACAATCTCATGGTCTAAGGAAATGATACTTGACATTAGAAAAGCTTTAGCAAACGAACTACACGATCTTGTGCTATGCTTAGGATTGGGTCTTGTCCATCACATCATTCTCCTGATGACGTGATCCCGTTAACAATGGCATCCAATGTCCATGGTCAGGAAACCATGACCATCTGTTGATCAACGAGCTAGTCAACTAGAGGCTCACTAGGGACATGTTGTGGTCTATGTATTCACATATGGGAAACGGTTTCCGGTCAATACAATTATAGCATGAATAAAATACAATTATCATGAACAAGGAAATACAATAATAACCATTTTATTATTGCCTCTAGGGCATATTTCCAACAGGAACTACAACCGACTGAAATTGGAATTTCATCAGAAGTTTTATCCTATGCATCTGGTTCATCGTGATCGCAATTATATATATAATTTTTTGCCTCATGAAGGAGAAAGTATCGCTCAATCTTGGGGGAGGCTTAAGTCAATGTTATATTCATGCCCCAATCATGAGCTCTCAAGAGAAATTATTATTCAAAATTTGTATGCTCGGCTTTCTCTCAATAATCGCTCCATGCTCGATACTTCTTGTACTGGTTCTTTTATGATGAAGACTATTGAATTCAGATGGGATTTATTGGAGAGAATTAAACGCAACTCTGAAGATTGGGATCTCGATGAAGGTAAGGAGTCCGGTATAACACCTAAGTTTGATTGTGTTAAATCTTTTATGGATACCGATGTTTTTCTTGAATTTAGCACTAAATATGGACTTGACTCTGAGATAGTAGCTTCTTTTTGTGAATCATTTGCTAATCATGTTGATATCCCTAAAGAGAAGTGGTTTAAATATCATCCTCCCATTAAAGTAGAAGTAGTAGAACCTATTAAAGTTGAAGAAAATACTATCACTTATAATGTTGAGCCTATTGTTCCTACTGCTTATATCGAGAAACCACCTTTCCCTGCTAGAATAAAGGATCATGCTAAAGCTTCAACTGTGGTTCTAAGAGTAATGCTAAAACACCTGCACCCCCTGAGCAAATTAAAGTTGAACCTGTATTGCTATGGTTAAGGATCTCTTGGTCGATAATATTGATGGGCATGTTATTTAATTCTGTGATGAAGCTACTAGAATTACTAGACCCGATACTAAAAATAAACATAGACCTGTTGTTGGCATGCATTTCGTTTCTATTAAAATAGGAGATCATTGTTACCATGGCTTATGTGATATGAGTGCTAGTGTTACTGCAATACCTCATTCCTTATACAAAGAAATTATGCATGATATTGCACCTTCTGAAATAGAAGGTATTGATGTTACTATTAAGCTTGCCAATAGAGATACTATTTCACCAGTTGGGATTGTTAGAGATGTTGAAGTCTTGTGTGGGAAACTTAAATATCCTACTGATTTTCTTGTACTTGGTTCCCCACAAGATGACTTTTGTCCCACTATATTTGGTAGACCCTTCTTGAATACTTTTAATGCTAAGATAGACTGTGAAAAGGATATTGTTACTGTTGGTTTAGGGGATATGTCTCATGATTTCAATTTTGCTAAATTCTGTAGACAACCCCATGATAAAGAATTGCCTAGTAAAGATGAAATTATTGGTCTTGCTTCTATTGACGTGCCTCCTAATGATCCTTTAGAATAGTATTTGCTAGACCATGAAAATGATATGTTCATGAATGAAAGAAGGGAAATAGATGAAGTATTCTTTAAACAGAGACCCATTTTGAAACACAACTTGCATGTTGAAATCCTAGGGGATCCTCCTCCACCCAAGGGTGATCCCGTGTTTGAGCTTAAACCATTACCTGATACTCTTAAATATGCTTATCTTAATGAAAAGAAGATATATCCTGTTATTATTAGTGCTAACCTTTCAGAGCGGGAAGAAGAGAAATTATTGAAAACTCTGAAGAAGCACCGTGCTGCTATTGGATATACTCTTGATGATCTTAAGGGCGTTAGCCCCACTCTATGCCAGCACAAAATAAAATTGGAGAAAGACGCTAAACCAGTTGCTGATCACCAACGACGGTTATACCCTAAGATGAAAGAAGTGGTAAGAAATGAAATATTAAAGCTTCTGGAGGCAGGTATAATTTATCATGTTGCTGATAGTCAGTGGGTAAGTCCCGTCCATTTTGTCCCTAAGAAGGGAGGTATTACTGTTCTTCCTAATGATAAAGATGAATTGATCCCACAAAGAATGCTAGAAAGATCATTACCCTAAGAAGGGAGCTACTAGAAAAGATCATTACCCTCTACCTTTTATCGATCAAATGCTAGAAAGATTATCCAAACATACACATTTTTGCTCTCTAGATGGTTATTCTGGTTTCTCTCAAATACATGTGTCAAAAGAGGATCAGGATAAGACCAATTTTACTTGCCCTTTTGGTACCTTTGCTTATAGACGTATGCCTTTTGGTTTATGCAAGCACCTGCTACCTTTCAAAGATGCATGACTGCTATATTATCTGACTTTTGTGAAAAGATTGTTGAGGTTTTCATGGATGATTTCTCCGTATATGGAACTTCTTTTGATGGTTGCTTAAGCAACCTTATCGAGTCTTGTAGAGATGTGAAGAAACTAATCTTGTCTTGAATTGGGAGAAGTGCCACTTTATGGTTAATGAAGGTATTGTCTTGGGGCATAAAATTTCTAAAAGAGGTATTGAAGTTGACAAAGCTAAAGTTGATGCTATTGAAAAGATGTTGTGTCCTAAGGACATCAAAGGTATAAGAAGTTTTCTTGGTGATGCCAGTTTTTATAGGAGGTACATTAAAGATTTCTAAAAAAAATCTAGGCCTCTGACTAATATATTACAAAAAGATGTTCCTTTTGTCTTTGATGATGATTGTGTAGAAGCATTTGAAATACTTAAGAAAGCCGTTATTTCTACACATATTGTTCAGCCACCTGATTGGAATTTACCCTTTGAAATCATGTGTGATGCTAGTGATTATGTTGTAGGTGTTGTTCTAGAACAAAGGGTTGATAAGAAATTAAATGTTATCCAATATGCTAGTAAAACTCTAGACAGTGCCCAAAGAAATTATGCTACTACTGAAAAAGAATTTTTAGCAGTTGTGTTTGCTTGTGATAAGTTCAGGCCTTATATTGTTGATTCCAAAGTAACTATTCACACTGATCATGCTACTATTAAATACCTTATGGAAAAGAAAGATGCTAAACCTAGACTTATTAGATGTGTTCTCTTGCTAGAAGAATTTGATTTGCATATTATTGATAGAAAGGGAGCTGAGAACCCCATTGCAGACAACTTATCTAGGTTAGAGAATGTTCTTGATGGCCCACTGCCTATTGATGATAGCTTTCCTGATGAACAATTAGCTGTCATAAATGCTTCTCGTACTGCTTCATGGTATGCTGATTATGCTAATTACATTGTTGCTAAATTTATACCACCTAGTTTCACATATCAGCAAAAGAAAAAGGTTTTCTATGATTTAAGACATTACTTCTGGGATTACCCACACCTTTATAAAGAAGGAGTAGATGGTGTTATTAGACATTGTGTACCTAAGAATGAACAGAAACAGATCCTATGCAAGTGTCACTGCGAGGCATATGGAGGACACCACACTGGAGATAGAACTGCACATAAGGTATTGCAGTCCGGTTTTTATTGGCCTACTCTATTCAAAGATGCCCGTAAGTTTGTTTTGTCTTGCGATGAATGTCAAAGAATTGGTAATATTAGTAGACGTCAAGAAATGCCTATGAACTATTCACTTGTTATTGAACCATTTGATGTCTGGGGCTTTGATTATATGGGACCGTTTCCTTCCTATAATGGATATACACATATTCTAGTTGATGTTGATTACGTTACTAAGTGGGTAGAAGATATTCCAACTAGTAGTGATGATCATAACACTTCTATTAAGATGCTTAAAGAAATTATCTTTCCGAGGTTTGGAGTCCCTAGATATTTAATGACTGATGGTGGTTCACATTTTATTCATGTTGCTTTTCGTAAGATGCTTGCTAAGTATGATGTTAACCATAGAATTGCATCTCCATACCATCCACAGTCTAGCGGTCAAGTAGAATTGAGTAATAGAGAGCTTAAATTAATTTTGTAAAAGACTGTTGATAGATCTAGAAAGAATTGGTCCAAGAAACTTGATGATGCATTATGGGCCTATAGAACTGCATATAAAAATCCTATGGGTATGTCTCCGTATAAAATGGTTTATGGAAAAGCATGTCACTTACCTCTCGAACTAGAACATAAGGCATATTGGGCCATTAAAGAGTTCAGAGTTCAATTATGATTTCAAACTTGCCGGTGAAAAGAGGCTATTTGACATTAGCTCACTTGATGAATGGAGAACACAGGCCTATGAGAATGCCAAGTTGTTCAAAGAAAGGGTTAAAAGATGGCATGACAAAATAGTTCTAATAGAATTTTTTTCCGTTTTTGGAATATTGAAGAAAATAGGAAAATAAGAAGTAGTCAGGAAAGGACACGAGGCGTCCACAAGGGTGGAGGGTGCACCCCCTGCCTCGTGGGCACCTCGTGTGCCATCCGGAATCCGTTTTCTTGCATGATACTTCTTTTGGTCGGTAAAAATTCATTATATAATCTCCGAAGGTTTTGACCACCGTACCACGACAAAATCATCTGCTTTTGTTTCGAGCTATTTTTCTGACATATCTAGATCACCATGACGTCTTCAAGTGCCCCCAAGGACAAGTTTTTCGAGAAGGTCATCAATTCCTACCTCGCGGAGGTGTTGCAACACCCTCAAACCATTGAGATGCGCGATGGGGTGCTGCACATCCGCGATGTTGAGGGACCAAGGAGGACCAGAAGCGTGGAGACTAGACTCGAAGCAATGGAGCAACAAGTTTTCAAGTGCCAAGGGATGGTGGAACGCGGACTCAATGCCAACCACATGATGATCGCGGAGTTCACCAACAACCACAAGCTGGATGCCAAGAACATTGGGGAGACCATCTTCAAGCTTCACGAGAAGATCGAGCACCTCCAAGCCCAGATCTATGACCTGCAAAACCAAAACTATGAGTATGAATATAGATTCAAGAGGATGAGTTTGGCTACCGATTTGAGGATCCCGGAGACTCAATCATCCTTCTATGATGGGGAGCCGATGCCTTGGAAGATGAACGACAAGCCTACATCATCAACAACTCCATCATCACCACCTTCGAAGAAAGAGACATAAACACATGGGTATGGGCACTCCCCTTGGCAACTGCCAAGCTTGGGGGAGGTGCCCCGGTATCATATCACCATCACACTTCTATCTTTACCGTTTTTCTTAGTTTAATCATTTTGGTTATATCTTGATCTAGTAGAATAAAGTTTAGTATGATCTAGCTTTGAGTTTTTGTGTTGATCCCTATCTATGTAATTGAGTCCTTGAGCTATATATAATAAAGATTAGTTTTGATTTGAGGGCTTTGATATCTTGCTACGATCTTGAGGGAATAAAAGAAAAAGAAAGAATAAAAAGAAAATAAAAAGATCATATTGCCCTTATATAAGGTAATGACTTCACACATATAAAGAGTATGATGAATAAAAGTTGTTGAGAGTTGACAAACATAGCTTTGGTCATCGTTGCAATTAATAGGAAGTAATAAAGAAAGAGAGGTTTTCACATATTAATAGTAAGTAATTGTGAGCACTCATTAAAATATGACATGCCAAAAAGTTGGTGTTGGACAAGGAAGACAACGTAATGGGTTATCTTTTCTTATATCCAAAATAAATTATATTGTCATGGATCATCCAACATGTTGAGCTTGCCTTTCCCCCTCATGCTAGCTAAATTATTTGCACCAAGTAGAGATACTACTTGTGCTTCCAAACATCCCTAAACCCAGTTTTGCCATGAGAGTCCACCATATCTACCCATGGTTGAGTAAGATCCTTCAAGTAAGTTGTCATTGTTTCAATCAATAAAAATTGCTCTCTAAATATGTATGATCTATTAGTGTGGAGAAAATAAGCTTTATACGAGCTTGTGATATGAAAGAAATAAAAGCGATGGACTGCATAATAAAGGTCCCTATCACAAGTGGAAATATAAAGTGATGTTATTTTGCATTAAGATTTTGTGCATCCAACCCTAAAAGCACATGGCAACCTCTGCTTCCCTCTGCGAAGGGCCTGTCTTTTATTTTTGTCTTCTACCTTATACAAGAGTCATGGTGATCTTCACCTTTCCTTTTACCCTTTATCCTTTAGCAAGCACTATGTGTTGGAAAGATCCTGATATATATACCCAATTGGATATGGGTTTTCATAAAGCATTATTATTGACATTACCCTTCAGGTAAAAGGTTGGGAGGCAAAACTATAAGCCCCTATCTTTCTCTGTGTCTGATTAAAACTTCATACCCATAATTATCGCGTGAGTGTTAGCAATTGTGAAAGACTAAATGAGAGTTGAGTATGTGGACTTGCTGAAAAGCTCTTATATTTGACTCTTTCCGATGTTATGATAAATTGCAATTGCTTAAATGACTGAGATTATAGTTTGCTAGTTTTTAATGAAGTTTCTGATTCATACTTAACATTGTGAATAGATTGTCACTTTAAGCATAAGAAATCATATGATAATATATATACATATATATATATATAGGACTCCTCTTCTGTACTCCTGGGAGTATGTACTTCCATTCTCAATATACCTTATATACGCATTAATTATACCTCTTTATTATTCTCAATATACTTCATTAAATATTCTAAGATACCCAATACGAGTTTTGTTGAAAAAATATTATTTGTGATGTACCTTTTGTAATATATCTTTTTCACGTACAAACACATCAGTATATACGTAAACATTCAAAAATATGTAGACTCACATGAATTTTTTCATGGAACTCATTTTGGGGTAGCTAATAATTACTAATGAAGTATATTAAAAATAATAAAGTGGTATAAAAGATTCATCTATATGGTATATGAGAAGCGGGAGTACGTACTCCCAGGAGTACACAACCATTTTCCTATATATATATATATATATATATTTATATATATATATATATATATATATATATATATATATTGCTGTTCTAAGAATAATCATGATGCCCCCAGTCCGTATTTTATTTTATCGACACCTCTATCTCTAAACATGTGGACATATTTTTCGATATCGGCTTCCTCTTGAGGACAAGCGAGGTCTAAGCTTGGGGGAGTTGATACGTCCATTTTGCATCATGCTTTTATATTGATATTTATTGCAACATGGGCTGTTACTACATATTATGTCATAATACTTATGCCTTTTCTCTCTTATTTTACAAGGTTTACATGAAGAGGGAGAATGACAGCAGCTGGATTCTGGGCTGGAAAAGGAGCAAAATATTAGAGACCTATTCTACACAACTCCAAAAGTCCTAAAACTCCACGAAAGTCAGTTTTGGAATATATTATAAATATTGGGCGAAGACAGCACTAGAGGGGATCCACCCACTGTCCACGAGGGTGGAGGGCGCGCCCTACCCCCCGGGTGCCCCCTACCTCATGGGCCACCTGGAAGCTCCCCCGCCCCCTGATGCCCATCTTCTAGTATAAGGTGTCTTTTGCCCTGGAAAAAATCATAAGGAAGCTTTCGAGATGAAGCACCGTCATCTCGAGGCGGAACCTTGGCGGAACCAATCTAGGGCTCTGGCGGAGTTGTTCTGCCGGGGAAACATCCCTCCGGGAGGGGGAACTCGTCACCATCGTCATCACCATCGATCCTCCCATCGGGAGGGGGTCAATCTCCATCAACATCTTCACCAGCACCATCTCCTCTCAAACCCTAGTTCATCTCTTGTATCCGATCTTTGTCTCAAAACCTCAGATTGGTACTTGTGGGTTGCTAGCAGTGTTGATTACTCATTGTAGTTGATGCTAGTTAGTTTATTCGGTGGAAGATCATATGTTCAGATCCTTTATGCACATTAATACCCCTCTGATTACGAACATGAATATGACTTGTGAGTAGTTACATTTGTTCCTGAGGACATGGGAGAAGTCTTGTTATAAGTAGTCATGTGAATTTGGTATTCGTTAGATATTTTGATGAGATGTATGTTGTCTTTCCTCTAGTGGTGTTATGTGAATGTCGACTGCATGACACTTCACCATTGTTTGGGCCTAGAGGAAGGCATTGGGAAGTAATAAGTAGATGATGGGTTGCTAGAGTGATAGAAGCTTAAACCCTAGTTTATGCGTTGCTTCGTAAGGGGTTGATTTGGATCCATATGTTTCATGCTATGGTTAGGTTTACCTTAATTCTTATTTCGTAGTTGTGGATGCTTGCGAGAGGGGTTAATCATAAGTGTGATGCTTGTCCAAGGAAGGGCAGTACCCAAGCACCGGTCCACCCACATGTCAAATTATCAAAGTACCGAACACGAATCATATGAGCATGATGAAAACTAGCTTGACGATAATTCACATGTGTCCTCGGGAGCGCTTTCCTTTATATAAGAGTTTGTCCAGGCTTGTCATTTGCTACAAAAAGGATTGGGCCACCTTTCTGCACCTTGTTTACTTTTGTTACTTGTTACCTGTTACAGATAACCTTATTGCTATGTCTTGAGCTTGCGTTGGTTTTCCTTGAAGAGGAAAGGGTGATGCAGCACAGTAGCGTAAGTATTTCCCTAGTTTTTGAGAACCAAGGTATCAATCCAGTAGGAGGCTCCTCACAAGTTCCACGCACCTACACAAACAAACAAAGAACTCGCAACCAACGCGATAAAGGGGTTGTCAATCCCTTCACGGCCACTTGCGAAAGTGAGATCTGATAGAGATAATATGACAAGATAAATATATTTTTGGTATTTTATGATATAGATTGGAAAATTAAAAATGCAAATAAAAGTAGATTGACAGCTTAGATGAGAAAAGATAGACCCGGGGGCCATAGGTTTCACTAGAGGCTTCTCTCAAGATAGCATAAGTATTACGGTGTGTGAACAAATTACTGTCGAGCAATTGATAGAAAAGTGAATGATTATGAGATTATCTAGGCATGATCATGTATATAGGCATCACGTCCGTGACAAGTAGACCGACTCCTGCCTGCATCTACTACTATTACTCCACACATCGACCGCTATCCACCATGCATCTAGAGTATTAAGTTCCTAAGAACAGAGCAACGCTTTAAGAAAGATGACATGATGTAGAGGGATAAACTCATGCAATATGATATAAACCCCATCTTTTTATCCTCGATGGAAACAATACAATACGTGCCTTGCTGCCCCTGCTGTCACTGGGAAAGGACACCACAAGATTGAACCCAAAGCTAAGCACTTCTCCCATGGCAAGAAAGATCAATCTAGTAGGCCAAACCAAACTGATACTTCGAAGAGACTTGCAAAGATAACTCAATCATACATAAAAGAATTCAGAGGAGATTCAAATACTTCTCATAGATAGACTTGATCATAAACCCACAATTCATCGGATCTCGACAAACACACCGCAAAAAGAGTTACATCGAATAGATCTCCACAAGAGAGGGGGAGAACATGGTATTGAGATCCAAAAAGAGACAAGAAGCCATCTAGCTAATAACTATGGACCCGAAGGTCTGTGGTAAACTACTCACAACTCGTCGGAGAGGCCTTGGAGTTGATGTAGAGGCCCTCCGAGGTGGATTCCCCCTCCGGCAGAGTGTCGGCGACGGCTCCAAGATGGGATCTTGTGGATATAGAAGGTTATGGTGGCGGAAATAGTTTTTCGGTGGCTCCCCTGTTGGTTTCGGGGTATATGGGTATATATAAGAGGAAGAAGTACGTTGGTGGACGCCCA
>NW_021287051.1:29372-45335 GCF_002162155.2 Triticum dicoccoides
CACCCTCATGGCCGCCTTAGGAGCTTCTTGAATTTCACTCCAAGTCCTCTGGATCACGTTTGTTCCAAAAATCACGCTCCCGAAGGTTTCATTCCGTTTGGACTCCCTTTGATATTCCTTTTCTTTGAAATACTGAAATAGGCAAAAAAAACAATACGGGTTGGGCCTCCGGTTAGTAGGTTAGTCCCAAAAATGATATAAAAGTGTAAAGTAAAGCCCATAAACATCCAAAATAGGTAATATAATAGCACGGAACAATAAAAAATTATAGATACGTTGGAGACGTATCAAGCATCCCCAAGCTTAATTCCTGCTCGTCCTCGAGTAGGTAAATGATAAAAACGGAATTTTTGATGTGGAATGCTACCTAGCATAATTCTCAATGTATTTCTCTTTATTGTGGCATGAATGTTCAGATCCAAATGATTCAAAATAAAAGTTCATATTGACATAAGAAACAGTAATACTTTAAGCATACTAATCAAAGCAATCATGTCTTCTCAAAATAACATGGCTAAAGAAAGTTCATCCCTACAAAATCATATAGTTAGGCTATGCTTTATTTTCGTCACACAAAAATGCTCCCATCTTATACACCCCCGATGACAAGCCAAGCAATTGTTTCGTACTTAAATGATCTCAAACTTTTTCAACTTTCACGCAATACATGAGCGTGAGCCATGGATATAGCACTATGGGTGGAATAGAATAATGATGGAGATTGTGTGGAGAAGACAAAAAAGGAGAAAGTCTCACATTGATGAGGATAATCAACGGGCTATGGAGATGCCCATCGATTGATGTCAACATGAGGAGTAGGGATTGCCATGCAACGGATGCACTAGAGCTATAAATGTATGAAAGCTTAACAAAAGAAACTAGTGGGTGTGCATCCTGTTGGGGAACGTAGCAGAAATTCAAAAAATTTCCTACGTAACACCAAGATCTATCTATGGAGAGACCAGCAACGAGTAGAAAGGAGAGGAGAGTTTGCATCTACATACCCTTGTAGATCGCTAAGCGGAAGCGTTCAAGTGAACGGGGTTGATGGAGTCGTACTCGTCGTGATTCAGATCACCGATGATCAAGTGCCGAACGGACAGCACCTCCGTGTTCAACACACGTACAGCCCGGTGACGTCTCCCACGCCTTGATCCAGCAAGGGGAGAGGGAGAGGTTGAGGAAGACTCCATCCAACAGCAGCACAACGGCGTGGTGGTGATGGAGGAGCGTGGCAATCCTGCAGGGCTTCGCCGAGCACCTACGGGAGAGGAGATGTGTCACGGGAGGGAGAGGGAGGCAACCAAAGGCCTTAGGTATGATTGCTCCTCCTTTCCCCACTATATATAGGGCCAAGGGAGAGGGGGAGGGCGCAGCCTTGCCCCCTCCTCCAAGGAAGGGGTGCGGCTAAGGATGGGGAGGAGTCCATCCTCCCCAAGGCACCTTGGAGGTGCCTTCCCCCTTTAGGACTCTTCCCTCTCCAAGTTTCCTTGCGCATGGGCCTCTTGGGGCTGGTGCCCTTGGCCCATGTAGGCCAAGGCGCACCCCCTACAGCCCATGTGGCCCCCCGGGGCAGGTGGCCCCACCCGGTGGGCCCCCGGGACCCTTCCGGTGGTCCCGATACAATACCGATGACCCCAAAACTTGTCCCGATTGCCGAAACAGGACTTCCTATATATAAATCTTTACCTCCGGACCATTCCGGAACTCCTCGTGACGTCCGGGATCTCATCCGGGACTCCGAACAACATTCAGTTACCACATACAAGCTTCCTTTATAACCCTAGCGTCATCGAACCTTAAGTGTGTAGACCCTACGGGTTCGGGAGACATGCAGACATGACCGAGACGTTCTCCGGTCAATAACCAACAGCGGGATCTGGATACCCATGTTGGCTCCCACATGTTCCACGATGATCTCATCGGATGAACCACGATGTCAAGGACTCAATCGATCCCGTATTCAATTCCCTTTGTCTATCGGTATGTTACTTGCCCGAGATTCGATCGTCGGTATCCAATACCTTGTTCAATCTCGTTACCGGCAAGTCACTTTACTCGTTCCGTAACACATCATCCCGTGATCAACTCCTTGGTCACATTGCGCATATGATGATGTCCTACCGAGTGGGCCCAGAGATACCTCTCCGTTTACACGGAGTGACAAATCCCAGTCTCGATCCGCATAAAACAATTGATACTTTCGGAGATACCTGTAGTGTACCTTTATAGTCACCCAGTTACGTTGTGACGTTTGATACACCCAAGGCACTCCTACGGTATCCAGGAGTTACACGATCTCATGGTCAAAGGAAGAGATACTTGACATTGGCAAAGCTCTAGCAAACGAACTACACGATCTTTGTGCTAAGCTTAGGATTGGGTCTTGTCCATCACATCATTCTCCTAATGATGTGATCCCGTTATCAACGACATCCAATGTCCATAGCCAGGAAACCATGACTATCGGTTGATCACAACGAGCTAGTTAACTAGAGGCTCACTAGGGACATATTGTGGTCTATGTATTCACACGTGTATTACGATTTCCGGATAATACAGTTATAGCATGAATAAAAGACAATTATCATGAACAAGGAAATATAATAATAATACTTTTATTATTGCCTCTAGGGCATATTTCCAACAGTCTCCCACTTGCACTAGAGTCAATAATCTAGTTCACATCGCCATGTGATTAACACTCACAGGTCACATCGCCATGTGACTAATACCCAAGAGTTTAATAGAGTCAGTAGTCTAGTTCACATCACTATGTGATTAACACTCAATGAGTTTTTATGTTTGATCATGTTGCTTGTGAGAGAGGTTTTAGTCAACGGGTCTGAACCTTTCAGATCCGTGTGTGCTTTACAAATCTCTATGTCATCTCCTAGATGCAGCTACCACGTTCTATTTGGATCTATTCCAAATAACTGTTCTACTTGGAGCTATTCTAAATTATTGCTCCATTATATGTATCCGGTCTCTCTACTCAGAGCTATCCGGATAGGTGTTAAGCTTGCATCGACGTAACCTTTACGACGAACTCTTTTACCACCTCCATAATCGAGAAAATTCCTTAGTCCACTAGTTACTAAGGATAACTTTGACCGCTGTCCTGTGAGCCATTCTTGGATCACTCTTGTACCCCTTGACTGACTCATGGCAAGGCACACTTCAGGTGCGGTACTCAGCATGGCACACTGTAGAGCCTATGTCTTAAGCATAGGGGACGACCTTCGTCCTTTCTCTCTATTCTGCCGTGGTCGAGCTTTAAGTCTTAACTTCGTACCTTTCTCTCAGGCAAGAACTCCTTCTTTGACTGGTCCATCTTGAACACCTTCAAGATCATGTCAAGGTATGTGCTCATTTGAAAGTATTATTAAGCATTTTGATCTATCCTTATAGATCTTGATGCTCAATGTTCAAGTAGCTTAATCCAGGCTTTCCATTGAAAAACACTTTCAAAATAACCCTATATGCTTTCTAGAAATTCTACATCATCTCTGATCATCAATATGTCAACTACATATATTCATCAGAAATTCTATAGTGCTCCCACTCACTTCTTTGGAAATACAAGTTTCTCATAAACTTTGTACAAACCCAAAATCTTTGATCGTCATCAAAGCATACATTCCAACTCCGAGATGCTCACTCCGGTCCTTAGAAGGATCGCTGGAGCCAGCATACCTTTTAGCATCCTTAGGATCGACAAAACCTTTCTGATTGTATTGCATACAACCTTTCCTTACGACTGGTAAGGAAACTCATTTTGACATCCATCTGCCAGATTTCATAAATGCAGCTTATGCTAACATGAATCCGACGAACTTTAAGCATCGCTACGGATGAGAAAATCTCATCGTAGTCAACTCTTGAACTTGTGAAAAACTTTTCGCCACAAGTCGAGCTTCATGGACGGTGACATTACCATCCACGTCCGTCTTCTTCTTAAAGATCCATTTATCTTAATGGTTTGCCGATCATCGGGCAAGTCCACCAAAGTCCATGGATCCGTTCTCGGATTTTATGGCCTCGAGCCATTTATTGGAATCCGGGCCCACCATCGCTTCTCCATAGCTCGTAGGTTCATTGTTGTCCAGCAACATGACTTCCAAGACAGGATTACCTTACCACTCCGAAGTAGTACGTGTCCTTGTCGTCCTACGAGGTTTGGTAGTGACTTGATCCGAAGTTTCATGATCAATATCATAAGCTTCCACTTCAATTGGTGTAGGTGCCACAGGAACAATCTTCCTGTGCCCTGCCACACACTAGTTGAAGAGACGGTTCAATAACCTCATCAAGTTTCCACCATCCTCCCACTCAATTCTTTCGAGAGAAACCTTTCCTCGAGAAAGGACCCGATTCAAGAAACAATCCATATTGCTTTCGGATCTGAATTAGGAGGTATACCCAACTGTTTTGGGTGTCCTATGAAGATGCATTTTATCCGCTTTGGGTTCGAGCTTAATCCTGAAACTTTTTCATATAAGCGTCGCAGCCCCAAACTTTTAAGAAATGACAACTTAGGTTTCTCTAAACCATAGTTCATACGGTGTCATCTCAACGGAATTACGTGGTGCCCTATTTAAAGTGAATGTGGTTGTCTCTAATGCCTAACCCATGAACGATAGTGGTAATTCGATAAGAGACATCATGGTACGCACCATATCCAATAGGGTGCAACTATGATGTTCGGACACACCATCACACTATGGTGTTCCAGGCGGTATTAATTGCGAAACAATTTCCACAATGTCTTAATTGTGTGCCAAAACTCGTAACTCAGATATTCATCTCTATGATCATATCATAGATATTTTTATCCTCTTGTCACAATGATCTTCTACTTCACTCTGAAATTACTTGAACCATTCAATAATTCAGACTTGTGTTTCATCAAGTAAATATTCTCAACATCTACTCGAATCATCTGTGAAGTAAGAACATAACGATATTCACTGCATGCCTCAGCACTCATTGGACTGCACACATCAAAATGTGTTGCTTCCAACAAGTTGCTATCTTGTTCCATTTTACTGAAACCGAGGTTTTCAGTCATCCTGCCTATGTGGTATGATTTGCATATCTCAAGTGATTCAAAATCAAGTGAGTTCAAACGGTCCATTTGCATGGAGTTTCTTCATGCATATATACCAATAGACATGGTTCGCATGTCTCAAACTTTTCAAAAACGAGTGAGTCCAAAGATCCATCAACATGGAGCTTCTTCATGCGTTTTATACCATTATGACTTACATGGCAGTGCCACAAGTAAGTGGTACTATCATTACTATCTTATATCTTTTGGCATGAAAATGTGTATCCCTACGATCAAGATTCAATAAACCATTCCTTTAGGTGCAAGAGCACTTATTCAGGTTTAATACTAATCTTGATGGTAGAGGGAGCGTGCGATGTTAGATCACATGAAACTTGGAAACACTTCCAACACATATCGTCAGCTCACCTTTAGCCAGTCTCCGTTTTATTCCGTAGCTTTTATTTCGAGTTACTAACACTTAGCAACCGAACCGGTATCTAATACCCTGGTGCTACTAGGAGTACTAGTAAAGTACACATTAACATAATGTATATCCAATATACTTCTATCGACCTTGCCAGCCTTCTCATCTACCAAGTATCTAGGGTAATCTTGCTCCAGTGGTTGTTCCCCTTATTACAGAAGCACTTAGTCTCGGGTTTGGGTTCAACCTCGGGTTTCTTCATTGGTGCAGCAGCTGATTTGCCGTTTCATGAAGTATCCCTTCTTGCCCTTGCCCTTCTTGAAACTAGTGGTTTTACTAACCATCAACGATTGATGCTCCCTTTTGATTTCTACTTTCGCGGAGTCAAACATCGCGAATATCTCAAGGATCATCATATATGTCCTTGATATATTATAGTTCATCACGAAGCTCTAGCAGCTTGGTGGTAATGACTTCGGAGGAACTATCACTATTTCATCTGGAAGATCAACTCCCACTTGATTCAAGTGATTGTTGCACTCAGACAATCTGAGCACAAGCTCAACAATTGAGCTTCTCTCCTTAGTTTGCAGGCTAAGAAAATCGTCGGAGGTCTCAAACCTCTTGACGTGGGCACGAGCCTGAAATCCCAATTTCAGCCCTCGAAGCATCTCATATGTTTCGCGATGTTTCGAAAACGTCTTTGGTGCCTCTACTTGAACCATTTAACTGAACTATCATGTAGTTATCAAAACGTGTATGTACGATGTTCACAACATCCACAAACGACGTTTGGGGTTCAGTACGCTGAGCGGTGCATTAAGGACATAAGCTTTCTACTATCCGCATAATTGCTACTAACAACTCTCAACTATATTTTCTCTAGGAACATAACTAAACAGTAGAACTAAAGCGCGAGCTACGACATAATTTGCAAAGAGTCTTTTGACTATGTTCAAGATAATTAAGTTCATCTTATGAACTCTCACTCAGATAGACATCCCTCTAGTCATCTAAGTGATTACATGATCCGAGTCAACTAGGCCGTGTCCGATCATCACGTGAGACGGACTAGTTAACGTCGGTGAACATCTTCATGTTGATCGTATCTACTATACGACTCATGCACGACCTTTCGGTCTCCGTGTTCCGAGGCCATGTCTGCACATGCTAGGCTCGTCAAGTTAACCCTAAGTGTTTTCGCTGTGTAAAACTGTCTTACACCCGTTGTATGTGAACATAAGAATCCATCACACCCGATCATCACGTGGTGCTTAGAAGCGACGAACTGTAGCAACGGTGCACAGTTAGGGGAGAACACTTCTTGAAATTTGTGTAAGGGATCATCTTATTTACTACCGCCGTCCTAAGTAAACAAGATGCATAGACATGATAAACATCACATGCAATCAAATAGAGTAGTGACATGATATGGCCAATATCATATAGCTCCTTTGATCTTCATCTTCGGGGCTCCATGATCATCTTGTCACCGGCATGACACCATGATCTCCATCATCATGATCTCCATCATCGTGTCTTCATGAAGTTGTCACGCCAACGACTACTTCTACTTCTATGACTAACGTTTAGCAATAAAGTAAAGTAAGTTACATGGCGTTCTTTAATGACACGCAGGTCATACAAAAAATAAAGACAACTCCTATGGCTCCTGCCGGTTGTCATACTCATCGACATGCAAGTCGTGAATCCTATTACAAGAACATGATCAATCTCATACATCACAGATCATTCATCACATTCTTCTTGGCCATATCACATCACATAGCATACCCTGCAAAAACAAGTTAGACGTCCTCTAATTGTTGTTGCATGTTTTACGTGGCTGCTATGGGTTTCTAGCAAGAACGTTTCTTACCTACGCAAGACCACAACGTGATATGCCAATTGCTATTTACCCTTCATAAGGACCCTTTTCATCGAATCCGTTCCGACTAAAGTGGGAGAGACTGGCACCCGCTAGCCACCTTATGCACCAAGTGCATGTCAATCGGTGGAACCTGTCTCACGTAAGAGTACGTGTAAGGTCGGTCCGGGCCGCTACATCCCACAATACCGTCGAAACAAGATTGGACTAGTAACGGTAAGCATATTGAACAACATCAACGCCCACAACTATTTTGTGTTCTACTCGTGCAAAGAATCTACGCAATAGACCTAGCTCATGATGCCACTGTTGGGGAACGTAGCAGAAATTCAAAAATTTTCCTACGTAACACCAAGATCTATCTATGGAGAGACCAGCAACGAGTAGAAAGGAGAGGAGAGTTTGCATCTACATACCCTTGTAGATCGCTAAGCGGAAGCGTTCAAGTGAACGGGGTTGATGGAGTCGTACTCGTCGTGATTCAGATCACCGATGATCAAGTGCCGAACGGACAGCACCTCCGTGTTCAACACACGTACAGCCCGGTGACGTCTCCCACGCCTTGATCCAGCAAGGGGAGAGGGAGAGGTTGAGGAAGACTCCATCCAACAGCAGCACAACGGCGTGGTGGTGATGGAGGAGCGTGGCAATCCTGCAGGGCTTCGCCGAGCACCTACGGGAGAGGAGATGTGTCACGGGAGGGAGAGGGAGGCAACCAAAGGCCTTAGGTATGATTTCTCCTCCTTTCCCCACTATATATAGGGCCAAGGGAGAGGGGGAGGGCGCAGCCTTGCCCCCTCCTCCAAGGAAGGGGTGCGGCTAAGGATGGGGAGGAGTCCATCCTCCCCAAGGCACCTCGGAGGTGCCTTCCCCCTTTAGGACTCTTCCCTCTCCAAGTTTCCTTGCGCATGGGCCTCTTGGGGCTGGTGCCCTTGGCCCATGTAGGCCAAGGCGCACCCCCTACAGCCCATGTGGCCCCCCGGGGCAGGTGGCCCCACCCGGTGGGCCCCCGGGACCCTTCCGGTGGTCCCGATACAATACCGATGACCCCAAAACTTGTCCCGATTGCCGAAACAGGACTTCCTATATATAAATCTTTACCTCCGGACCATTCCGGAACTCCTCGTGACGTCCGGGATCTCATCCGGGACTCCGAACAACATTCAGTTACCACATACAAGCTTCCTTTATAACCCTAGCGTCATCGAACCTTAAGTGTGTAGACCCTACGGGTTCGGGAGACATGCAGACATGACCGAGACGTTCTCCGGTCAATAACCAACAGCGGGATCTGGATACCCATGTTGGCTCCCACATGTTCCACGATGATCTCATCGGATGAACCACGATGTCAAGGACTCAATCGATCCCGTATTCAATTCCCTTTGTCTATCGGTATGTTACTTGCCCGAGATTCGATCGTCGGTATCCAATACCTTGTTCAATCTCGTTACCGGCAAGTCACTTTACTCGTTCCGTAACACATCATCCCGTGATCAACTCCTTGGTCACATTGCGCATATGATGATGTCCTACCGAGTGGGCCCAGAGATACCTCTCCGTTTACACGGAGTGACAAATCCCAGTCTCGATCCGCATAAAACAATAGATACTTTCGGAGATACCTGTAGTGTACCTTTATAGTCACCCAGTTACGTTGTGACGTTTGATACACCCAAGGCACTCCTACGGTATCCAGGAGTTACACGATCTCATGGTCAAAGGAAGAGATACTTGACATTGGCAAAGCTCTAGCAAACGAACTACACGATCTTTGTGCTAAGCTTAGGATTGGGTCTTGTCCATCACATCATTCTCCTAATGATGTGATCCCGTTATCAACGACATCCAATGTCCATAGCCAGGAAACCATGACTATCTGTTGATCACAACGAGCTAGTTAACTAGAGGCTCACTAGGGACATATTGTGGTCTATGTATTCACACGTGTATTACGATTTCCGGATAATACAGTTATAGCATGAATAAAAGACAATTATCATGAACAAGGAAATATAATAATAATACTTTTATTATTGCCTCTAGGGCATATTTCCAACAGTCTCCCACTTGCACATGAAGACCTAGGGCATTTGAGGAAGCCCATCGTAGGAATATACAAGCCAAGTTCTATAATGAAAAATTCCCACTAGTATATGAAAGTGACAACATATGAGACTCGCTATATGAAGAACATGGTGCTACTTTGAAGCACAAGTGTGGAAAAGAGATAGTAACATTGCCCCCTTTTTCTTTTCTTTTTTTCTTCCCTTTTTTTCTTTTTCTTTTTTTCTTTGGCCTTTTTTTTCTTTTTGTCCTTTCTTTTTTTGGCCTTTCTTCTTTTTTTTCTTTTTTTAGGGATAATGCTCTAATAATGATGATCATCACACTTTTATATATTTACAACTCATGAATTACAACTCAAAACTAGAACAAGATATGACTCTATATGAATGCCTCCGGCGGTGTACCGGGATGGGCAATGAATCAAGAGTGACACGTATGAAAATTTATGCATGGTGGCTTTGCCACAGATATGATGTCAACTACATGATCATGCAAGGCAATATGACAATAGTAATGCATGTTATGATGAAAAACAAAACGGTGGAAGGTTGCATGGCAATATATCTCGGAATGGCTATGGAAATGCCATAAATAGGTAGGTATGGTGGCTGTTTTGAGGAAAATATAAGGAGGTTTATGTGTGATAGAGCGTATTGTATCACAGGGTTTGGATGCACCGGCGAAGTTTGCACCAACTCTCAAGGTGAGAAAGGGCAATGCACGGTACCGAAGAGGCTAGCAATGATGGAAGATGAAAGTGCGTATAATCCATGGACTCAACATTAGTCAACAGAACTCATATACTTATTGCAAAAATCTACAAGTCATCAAAAACCAAGCACTACGCGCATGCTCCTAGAGGGATAGATTGGTAGGAAAAGACCATCGCTCGTCCTCGACCGCCACTCATAAGGATGCACAATCTAAGAACACCTCATGTTTCAAATTTGTTACACAACTTTAACCATACGCACATGCTACGGGACTTGCTAACTTCAACACAAGCATTCTTTAAATTCATAATCACCCAACTAGCATGACTCTAATATTACTACCTCTATATCTCAAAACAATTATCAAGTATAAAATTGATCATAGCATCCAATTCACTTCCTATGATAGTTTTTATTATACCCAACTTGGATACCTACCATTCTAGGACCAATTTTATAACCATAGCAAATACCATGCTGTTCTAAGGGACTATCAAAATAATATAAGTGAAGCATGAGAGATCAACAATTTCTTCAAAATTAAACCACCGCCATGCTCTAAAAGATATAAGTGAAGCACTAGAGCAAAAATTATCTTGCTCAAAAGATATAAGTGAAGCACATAGAGTATTCTAATAGATTCCAATCAAGTGGGCTTATCCCAAAAAGGTGTGTACAGCAAGGATGATTGTGGTAAACTAAAAATCAAAGACTAATATCATACACGACGCTCCAAGCAAAACACATATCATGTGGCGAATAAAAATATAGCTCCAAGTAAAGTTACCAATGAACAAAGACGAAAGAGGGGATGCCTTCCCGGGGCATCCCCAAGCTTAGGCTTTTGGCTATTCTTGAATATCTTGGGGTGCCATGGGCATCCCCAAGCTTAGGCTCTTGCTACTCCTTATTCCATAGTCCATCAAATCTTTATCCAAAACTTGAAAACTTCACAACACAAAACTCAACAGGAAATGTCATAAGCTCCGTTAGTGCAAGAAAGAAAAACCACCACATAAGGTACTGTAATGAACTCATTCTTTTTTATATTGAGGTTAAACCTACTGTATTCCAAGTTCTCTATGGTTCATACCCTTACATACTAGCCATAGATGCATCAAAATAAGCAAACAACACACGAAAGGCAGAATCTGTCAAAAACAGAACAGTCTGTAGCAAACTGTAACTTTCGGTTACTTCTGGAACTCCAAAAATCCTACCAAAATAGGAATTCCTAGGTAATTTGTCTATTGATCTACAGAAAAAAGAATCAACGCAAAAACACGTTTCTGTGATTTATTGATTTTTTTCTCGTGAGTGGAAAGTTTCTGTTTTTCAGCAGAATCAAATTAACTCATACCATGGGTTATCCTATAGGTTCTACTTGGCACAAATACTAAATAAAACATGAAATACATATAAACAGAAAGTAGATGCAAATTTTATTACTAAACAGGAACAAAAACAAAGAAAACAAAGAAAATTGGGTTGCCTCCCAACTAGCGCTATCGTTTAACGCCCCTAGCTAGGCATAAAAGCAAGCATAGATCTAACTAGTGCCATCTTTGGCACTTGATTCATAAGTAGCTCGCATGATAGATTCATAAGGTAATTTAATCTTCTTTCTTGGGAATTGCTCCATGCCTTTCCTTAATGGAAATTGGAATCTAATATTCCCTTCCTTCATATCAATAATCGCGCCAATAGTTCTAAGGAAAGGTCTATCAAGAATAATAGGGCAAGAAAGATTGCAATCTATATCAAGAACGATAAAATCAACGGGCACCAAATTTCTATTTGCAACAATGAGGACATCATTGATTCTTACCATTGGCTTTTTAATGGTGGAATCCACAAGGTGCAAATTTAAAGAGCAATCATCAAGAACATGGAAACCTAGAATATCACATAAAGTTTTCGAAATCGTGGAAACACTAGCACCCAAGTAACATAAAGCAAAACACTCATAATCTTTAATTTTCATCTTTATAGTAGGTTCCCACTCATCATTAAGTTTTCTAGGTATAGAAACTTCCAAATTAAGTTTTTCATCAAAAGATTGCATCAAAGCATCAACAATATGTTTGGTAAAGGCTTTATTTTGACTATAAGCATGAGGAGAATTCAACACGGATTGCAACAAGGAAACACAATCTACTAAAGAACAATTATCATAATTAAATTCCTTGAAATCCAAGATAGTGGGTTCAATGCTATTTAAAGTCTTGACCTCTCCAATCCCACTTTTACCAAATTTAGCATCAAGATCTAAAAACTCCAAATTATTGGGACGCCTTTTAACTAAAGTTGACTCATCTCCAGTCTCATCATTATCAAGATTCATATTTCAAAACAAAGATCTAATAGGGGACACATCAATAACTTTAAGATCTTCATCATTATTTTCATGGGAACTAGAAGAACACACTTTAACAAAGCAATCTTTCTTAGCACACAATCTAGCGGTTCTTTCTTTGCATTCGTCAATGGAACTTCTCATAGCTTTGAGAGACTCATTAATATCATGCTTAGGAGGAGTAGATCTAAGTTTCAAAGAATCAATTTCAAGAGAAAGTCTATCAACGTTCCTAGCCAAATCATCAACTTTAAGCAATTTTTCTTCAAGCAAGGCATTAAAATTCTTTTGAGAGACCATAAATTATTTCACACTATTTGCAAAATCACAGGGCATCTTATTAAAATTACCATAAGAATTATTGTAGGAATTTCCATAATTATTAGAGGAATTACTAGGGAACGGTCTAGGATTAAAGTTTCCTCTATAAGCATTGTTTCCAAAATTATTCCTACCAACAAAGTTTACATTCATAGATTCATTATTATTCTCAATCAAGGTAGATAAGGGTATATCATTGGGATCAATAGAATCACTCTTAGTAGCAAACAATCTCATAAGCTCATCCATCTTTCCACTCAAAACATTAATTTATTCTATAGTATGCACTTTTCTACTAGTAGATCGTTCGGTGTGCCATTGAGAATAATTAGCCATGATATTATCAAGAAGTTTTGTAGCTTCTCCTAAGGTGATTTCCATGAACGTGCCTCCGGTGTCCGAATCTAAAAGATTTCTAGAAGCAAAATTCAAACCAGCATAAAAGTTTTGTATGATCATCCATAAATTCAAACCATGAGTAGGGCAATTGCGAATCATTAATTTCATTCTTTCCCAAGATTGGGCAACATGCTCATGATCAAGTTGTTTAAAATTCATAATATCGTTCCTAAGGGAGATGATCTTAGCGGGAGGAAAATACTTAGAGATAAAAGCATCTTTGCACTTGTTCCAAGAATCAATACTATTTTTAGGCAAAGACGAAAACCAAACTTTAGCATGATCTCTAAGTGAAAACGGAAATAACTTCAATTTAACAATATCATTATTCGTATCTTTTTTCTTTTGCATCTCACACAAATCAACAAAGTTTTTTAGATGGGTAGCGGCATCTTCACTAGGAAGGCCAGAGAATTGATCTTTCATAACAAGATTCAGCAAAGTAGCATTGATTTCACAAGACTCAACATCATTAAGAGGAGCAATCGGAGTACTAAGGAAATCATTATTATTGGTATTGGAGAAATCACACAATTTGGTATTATCTTGCGCCATGGCGACAACTAATCCAACACACAAGCAACCAGAAAAAGGCAAGCGAAAGAGAGAGAGGAAGAAGAAGGCAAGCGGAAAAGAGAGGAGATTGGGAAAGAGAGGGAAAATAAAACAGCATGGGTGAAGTGGGGGAGAGGAAAACGAGAGGCAAATGGCAAATAATGTAAATGCGAGGGAGATGAGTTTGTGATAGGTACTTGGTATGTCTTGACTTGAGCGAAGACCTCCCCGGCAACGGCACCAGAAATCCTTCTTGCTACGTCTTGAGCTTGCGTTGGTTTTCCTTGAAGAGGAAAGGGTGATGCAACACAGTAGCGTAAGTATTTCCTTCAGTTTTTGAGAACCAAGGTATCAATCCAGTAGGAGGCTCCTCACAAATCCCACGCACCTACACAAAAAAACAAAGAACTTGCAACCAACATGATAAAGGGGTTGTCAATCCCATCATGGCCACTTGCGAAAGTGAGATCTGATAGAGATAATATGGTTAGATAAATATATTTTTGGTATTTTATGATATAGATTGGAAAAGTAAAGATGCAAATAAAAGTAGATTGAAAGCTTAGATGATACAAGATAGACCCGGGGCCATAGGTTTCACTAGAGGCTTCTCTCAAGATAGCATAAGTATTACAGTGGGTGAACAAATTACTATCGAGCAATTGATAGAAAAGCGAATAATTATGAGATTATCTAGGCATGATCATGTATATAGGCATCACGTCCGTGACAAGTAGACCGACTCCTTCCTGCATCTACTACTATTACTCCACACATCGACCGCTATCCAGCATGCATCTAGAGTATTAAGTTCATAAGAACAGAGTAACGCTTTAAGAAAGATGACATGATGTAGAGGGATAAACTCATGCAATATGATATAAACCCCATCTTTTTATCCTCAATGGCAACAATTAAGGATGGCAATTTTATCCATGGACATGGATATCCAACCCGAATGGATAGGGTTTGGATATGCTTTTGTGTCCATGGGCGGCGCCCAAACCCGACCCGGTTGTTCGTGGGTTGGGCATGGATATAATCTTGTACCCATGGATATACCCAAACCCGACCCGATAGAATGACTTAATGGGAAAATCTGCTACCCCTGCCCCACATTCACATCTCCCACGGCAATTTTACACTTATTTATCTAAAACATGCATAAGAAATTACAAAATCCCCATCTTAACTTTTATAAGTTGACAGTCAATCCCCTTCGAAACATACTCCAACACCCCTTCCCTTATTTTTATCTCCTTCTTAAATGACTCGTCATTCTCATCTATTAGAAAAATACTAAATGATCTTAGGTTGTTACTAGATGTTGATTTACCATAAGTGAAGCCTAGCCTACCACGAGGTGAAGAATGGAAGAGTTTATGTTAATTTTGTGTTAAGTCTTATTTATATGTCTCGAGAGGACCCAATGGATATCCAGTGGATATGGATATCCATCGGATTTGGACATGGACATAATTTTTCACCCATGGATTTTTTCATGGGCGGGCAAAGACTGTCTTCATGGATATGGATATGGATGTGATATTGTTCAACCCGATCCAAACCCGACCCATTGCCATCCTTAGCAACAATACAATACGTGCCTTGTTGCCCCTGCTGTCACTGGAAAGGACACCGCAAGATTGAACCCAAAGCTAAGCACTTCTCCCATGGCAAGAAAGATCAATCTAGTAGGCCAAACCAAACCGATAATTCGAAGAGACTTGCAAAGATAACTCAATCGTACATAAAAGAATTCAGAGGAGATTCAAATATTTCTCATAGATAAACTTGATCATAGACCCACAATTCATCGGATCTCGACAAACACACCGCAAAAAGAGTTAAGTCGAATAGATCTCCACAAGAGAGGGGGAGAACATGGTATTGAGATCCAAAAAGAGAGAAGAAGCCATCTAGCTAATAACTATGGATCCGAAGGTCTGTGGTAAACTACTCACAACTCATCAGAGAGGCCTTGGAGTTGATGTAGAGGCCCTCCATGGTGGATTCCCCCTCAGGCAGAGCGCCGGCGACCGCTCCAAGATGGGATCTCGCGGATACAGAAGGTTACAGTGGCGGAAATAGTTTTTCGATGGCTCCCCTATTGGTTTCAGGGTATATGGGTATATATAGGAGGAAGAAGTACGTCGGTGGACGCCCGAGGGGCCCATGAGATAGGGG
>NW_021287051.1:46148-50867 GCF_002162155.2 Triticum dicoccoides
GGGCTTTGGCCAGTGGAGTGGGGGTAAAGTGTGGTACAGCTGGGCCTGTGTTTTCTCGGGCTGCTGATCTATCTAATTTATCAGGTATCACTGCCTTTTCCAAATACTTAGTTTGTACTCCTTCAGGATCTGCACTCACCCTGTTCCTTTTGGACATCTATTACGAAAGAAAAACATTTGACTGGAAAAGCATAGTATGATGACACATGGAATAGGTACAGAAAATGGATAGGCATGGCATATACTCATATATGATGGTTAAACTAAGTAGATGGTGGTGTAACATAGTAAAAGTAATGCAAGAGGTCATATGATAGATATGTGCGACCAATACAACCTTGCCAAGTTAGAGCAAGCACCTTGATGGGTGAATACAATAGGCCATCCTCCACCATGCCAAGTTTGTTAGCCAGTGGATTGTTCCGTAATATTCCTCTCGTACGCCCATTCGCATATTCATTTTGATCATGTTTAATACCTGACATGCATGAAAACATAAAAGTAAGTGAGATTATCTTTGTAATGCATAAGTGATTCTAATCCAGTATTGCCTCCCTTTAAACCCCTATGTGCTATCTCTACAATTCTTCTAAGAGATTGAAAGTGCAACTATCCCTAGGTGGTTTTGGTAATTCATAACAACATATAGCTCATTGAGCTAATGCTATTCCAAGACAAATATTTCAGGAAAGCTCAATGAATGGCATGGCATGGATGATGAAAGTGGATCCTTCAAAATATCAAGGACAAAGGATTGGCTCAAGCTCAAAAGCTCAAGACTCTTCATTTTACATTTTAGTGATCCAATATCACATTGAGTCTATAGGAAAAGCCAATACTATCAAGGAGGGATGAGGTGTTGCTTAATGAGCCTCTTGCTTCAAGTGCTTAGTGATATGCTTCAAATACCCTCAACTACTTTCCCACATCCACATTGACCTAAACCTAAAGTCAAAATCGGTCATACCGATTCTTTCTATCCGGCGCCACCGAGTTCAAATGTCATAGCCACTGCCACAAACCCTAGGCAAATCGGTCTCACCGATAGGGATCTCGGTCTCACCGAGATGGGATTGTAATCTCTCTGTTTCCCTTCGTAACGTTTCAGTCTAACTGAAGTGAGCGATTGGTCCCACCGAGATTGCAATGTAAACTCTTTGTTTCCCTTTCGTAACTTTTCGGTCTCACCGAAAGAGCGAATTGATCCCACCGAGTTTACCTGACCAACTCTCTGGTTAGCTAATTACCAAAATCGGTCTCACCGAGTTTGTGTAATCGGTCTCACCAAGATTACGTTATGCCCTAACCCTAACCATATCGGTCCTACCGAGTTGCATATCGATCCCACCGAAAATCCTAACGGTCACTAGGTTTACTGAATCGGTCCAACCGAGTTTGTTGATTCGGTCCCACCGAGTTTGGTAAATTGTGTGTAACGTTTAGATTTTGTGTGGAGGCTATATATACCCCTCCACCTCCTCTTCATTCATGGAGAGAGCCGTCAGAACATACCTACACTTCCAACTTACCAGTTCTGAGAGAGAACCACCTACTCATGTGTTGAGGCCAAGATATTCCATTCCTACCATATGAATCTTGATCTCTAGCCTTCCCCAAGTTGCTTTCCACTCAAATCTTCTTTCCACCAGATCCAAATCCTATGAGAGAGAGTTGAGTGTTGGGGAGACTATCATTTGAAGCACAAGAGCAAGGAGTTCATCATCAACGCACCATTTGTTACTTCTTGGAGAGTGGTGTCTCCTAGATTGGCTAGGTGTCACTTGGGAGCCTCCGACAAGATTGTGGAGTTGAACCAAAGAGATTGTAAGGGCAAGGAGATCGCCTACTTTGTGAAGATCTACCGCTAGTGAGGCAAGTCCTTCGTGGGCGACGGCCATGGTGGGATAAACAAGGTCGCTTCTTCGTGGACCCTTCTTGGGTGGAGCCCTCCGTGGACTCGCGCATCCGTTACCCTTCGTGGGTTGAAGTCTCCATCAATGTGGATGTACGATAGCACCACCTATCGGAACCACGCCAAAAACATCTGTGTCTCCAATTGCGTTTGAATCCTTCAAACCCTTCCCTTTACTTTCTTGCAAGTTGCATGCTTTAATTTCCGCTGCCTATATACTCATTGCATGCTTGCTTGAATTGTGTGATGATTGCTTGACTTGTCCAAAGATAGCTAAAATCTGCCAAAGTCTAAAATTGGGAAAAGGTTAAGTTTTTAATTGGTCAAGTAAGTCTAATCACCCCCACTCTAGACATACTTCAAGGTCCTACAGAGATGCAATGTGTGTTGTAATTTTGTGTGTGCATTAATAAAATGTGGCCTACTACTCAAAATATGAGAGCTCCAGAAGTAATAATACTTTGAAGATGACAGCTTCAACATACTAAGGAAGAACAACTCGAGCTGACCTGACATATTCAAAATATACTAAGGAAGAACAACTCAACCTGACCTGTCGACCGCAAATGTCTGTGCTACTCTTCCCAACAAGAAACACACTGTACTTATTAAAGAAGAATAGAAGATGATCATGTTAAAGAAGACCAAAAGAGCAAGCAGATTTAAGATATTACAAGTCTTTCTATACAATGTTTGTTGCCCACCCATGATGAACCAGAGCGCACAGAGAAATATCATTCCTTCCTTCCGGTCTCTCCATATGTGGCTCACATGCATATTGAAACTAAAGTAGGAACATTTAGCTGACCAATTAAACCTGTCTCGGTTTTACTAATATTAGCATCATATCATATTCGAATTTGTACAATTAAGCTTGTTTAACTTGATGGGTGGAGTAGTCCTATTACAATACAAATCATGTAGGCTGCTCGTGGTGATCATAAAAGGGGGAAACCATAAGCATGATGAGTATAGTGTTGACCGTGGTAGTGGCATGGTAGATCTGAAGCTCCAAATCACGCAAAGGGTACTTAGCAACTGATGTTTGCTTTAAAATAACAACTAAGATTTGTATTGGACAAGAAAGTACAGTCAACAAGTGACAATGAAAATCCCTGTTGTCTCTCTATATGTGGCACACATGCTTTTCGAAACGAATATAGGAACATTAGTTGACCAATTAAATGTTCTCTATTTTAGTAATATGAGCATCATATCAGATTCGTATTTCAACAACTAAGCTTTGGAATTATGAGTGGCATATTGTTCGCTTGATGGGTTGAGGTCCTGAGGAGCAGTGCTAGCACAACACGAAGCAACTAGGATGATGGTAGTGAATATAAAGGGGAAAAACCATAAGCTTTACGAGTATAGTGATCATGCCATGGGGGATCTGATGGTGCAAACCGGACAAAGGCTACTTTGCAACCAATGTTTGCTTTGAACTAGCACTATGATTTGGTATGGACAAGAAACGTACAGTAAACAAGCGACGATCTATTTTCCGAGTGATCAATAACTTAAGCAGGTATGAAAGAGTACCACCTCTCTTGCGATGTTGTTAGGGTGTTGCGGGTGCGATGATTGTCGACGGCGCGGAAGAAGACTTGGGATGGTAGACGGCGACATCGGGGGATACGTCATGTTGGCATGGACGAGGCGGTCGTAGGAGCGGCAACGACAAGGTGGACGATGGCGTCGATGAAGCGAGAGGACGCGATGAAAGGATCCTGCTCCGGCGCCGTGGATGAGAGACATCCATCTCTTGCAGTGGACGACGGGGTAGGGGTAGCGGCTCCGGCAAGGTGGAGGATGGGGTGGCGGACGGAGGAGGCTTGCCGGTGTGGGGAGGGTGTTGTGGCGCCGACAATGTATGAATGGGAAAATGGAGGGGGAGTGGATCTCAAACTTTGGGACGCGCTTGTCTGAAATGTGGGAAAGTTACAAACTTAGCCCTCGTTTAAAATTTCGGACATCTCGTCGGTTGGGGATAGGACGGTAATCTCACATCTCCCCAATATTTACCTAGAGCGATTTCGGGGCGAGGAGAGGGTGTTTTGCTGCCCACGGGTGGCGCCCATGGTGTATGAACGAGGCTGACAGGTAGGGCGGTTGTGTCACGTCTGAGTGAAGTTACACACCTGCCCCTATTTGAAATATTTGCCTACATCGATTAGGCAGATGAGGGTTTGTTTTGCCGCCCACGTGTATGAATGGGGAAATGGAGGGAAAGGGAGAGGTCTTTTGGACGAGTTTGAATCAAATGTGTGTTTGTCGCCCATGTTTGGCGTCCACCGTGTCTGAATGGGGTGATAGGTAGTCGTCTCACGTCTGACTGAAATTACTAACCTACCCCTATTGATAGCAGGGGAAATCGGGCCAATAGTATGTAAATTGTCAAGGGTATAATTTCCATCTCGCAAACACTGGCTTCGGGCAGCCGATAAAAGAGAGTGAGTGTTTTGCCGCTTCCTTCAAAATTTGGGAAAATTAGCATTCACATTTACCCTGGGCCCTCGCAACTAAAATCAAATCCAATTTGTATTCGATTACGAATATCCATACATCATTCTACGTTTTCTTATTTATATCTTAAAACCACAACAAAGATTTATTCCACCTTTATATATGAAATATGATTTAAATGTCATGATCTTCGAATTCAGTAGGTTGGATACACTTTGAGTCAAACAGTTATTCATTTTGAATGGACGAACTTTTTTTAAGTCATGCAAATATTTTGTTACATTGTATGAGTATTTTTTTTAAATGGCATGCACACTTTTTGAATATCATAAACTTTTTTT
>NW_021287052.1:0-1691 GCF_002162155.2 Triticum dicoccoides
TGGCACCTACACCAATTGAAGTGGAAGCTTATGATATTGATCATGAAACTTCGGATCAAGTCACTCCCAAACCTCGTAGGATGACAAGGATGCGTACTACTTCAGAGTGGTACGTAATCCTGTCTTGAAGGTCATGTTGCTAGACAACAATGAACCTACGAGCTATGGAGAAGCAATGGTGGGCCCGGATTCCGATAAATGGCTTGAGGCCATAAAATCCGAGAGAGGATCCATGTATGAAAACAAAGTGTAGACTTTGGCAGAACGGCTCGATGGTCGTAAGGCTAATGAGTACAGATGGATTTCAAAAGGAAGACGGACAATGATGGTAAATGTCACCATTAAGAAAGCTCGACTTGTCGTTAAGATGTTTTCCAACAAGTTCAAGGAGTTGACTACGATGAGATTTTCTCACTCGTAGCGATGCTAAGAGTCTGTTGGAATTATATTAGCGATTACTGCATTATTTATGAAATCTTGCAGATAGGATGTCAAAACATTGTTTCCTCGACGATTTTAATGAGGAAAGGTTGTTTGTAGTACAACCGGAAGGTTTTGTCAATCCCGAAAGATGCTAATAAGTATGCAAAGCTCCAGCAATCCTTCTAAGGACTGGAGTGAGCATCTCGGAGTTGGAATGTATGCTTTGATGATGATCAAAATTTTTGGGTTTGTACAAAGTTTATGAGAAACTTGTATTTCCAAAGAAGCGAGTGGGAGCACTATAGAATTTCTGATGAGTATACGTTGTTGACATATTGTTGATCAGAAATGACGTAGAATTTCTGGAAAGCATATAGGGTTATTTTGAAAGTGTTTTTCAATGGAAAGCCTGGATTAAGCTACTTGAACATTGAGCATCAAGATCTATAAGGATAGATCAAAATGCTTAATAATACTTTCAAATGAGCACATACCTTGACATGATCTTGAAGGTGTTCAAGATGGACCAGTCAAAGAAGGAGTTCTTGCCTGAGTTGTAAGGTACGAATTTAAGACTTAAAGCTCGACCACGGCAGAATAGAGAGAAAGGACGAAGGTCGTCCCCTATGCTTAAGACGTAGGCTCTTCAGTATGCTATGCTGTGTACCGCACCTGAAGTGTGACTTGCCATGAGTCAGTCAAGGGGTACAAGAGTGATCCAAGAATGGCTCACAGGACATCGGTCAAAGTTATCCTTAGTAACTAGTGGACTAAGGAATTTTCTCGATTATGGAGGTGGTAAAAGAGTTCGTCGAAAAGGTTACGACGATGCAAGCTTGACACCTATCCGGATAGCTCTGAGTAGAGAGACCGGATACATATAATGGAGCAATAATTTAGAATAGCTCCAAGTAGAACAGTTGTTTGAAATAGCTCCAAATAGAGCGTGGTAGCTGCATCTAGGAGATGACATAGAGATTTGTAAAGCACACACGGATCTGAAAGGTTCAGACCCGTTGACTAAAACCTCTCTCACAAGCAACATGATCAAACATAAAACTCATTGAGTGTTAATCACATAGTGATGTGAACTAGACTACTGACTCTAGTAAACTCTTGGGTATTAGTCACATGGTGATGTGACCTGTGAGTGTTAATCACATGGCGATGTGAACTAGATTATTGACTCTAGTGCAAGTGGGAGACTGTTGGAAATATGCCCTAGAGGCAATAATAAAAGTATTATTATTATATTTCCTTGTTCATGA
>NW_021287053.1:0-953 GCF_002162155.2 Triticum dicoccoides
CGTATCCCCAAAATGATAGCGGTAAATCGGTAAGAGACATCATAGACCGCACCATATCCAATAGAGTGCGATTACGACGTTCGGACACACCGTTTCGCTGAGGTGTTCCAGGTGGCGTGAGCTGTGAAACGATTCCACATTTCTTTAAGTGTGTACCAAATTCGTGACTTAAGTATTCTCCTCCACGATCTGATCGTAAGAATTTTATCTTTCGGTCACGTTGATTCTCCACCTCATTCTGAAATTCCTTGAACTTTTCAAAGGTCTCAGACTTGTGTTTCATTAAGTAGACATACCCATATCTACTCAAGTCATCTGTGAGAGTGAGAACATAACGATATCCTCCGCGAGCCTCAACGCTCATTGGACCGCACACATCGGTATGTATGATTTCCAATAAGTTGGTTGCTCGCTCCATTGTTCCGGAGAACGGAGTCTTGGTCATTTTGCCTAAGAGGCATGGTTCGCACGTGTCAAACGATTCATAATCAAGAGACTCTAAAAGTCCATCGGCATGGAGCTTCTTCATGCGCTTGACACCAATGTGACCAAGGCAGCAGTGCCACAAATATGTGGGACTATCATTATCAACTTTACATCTTTTGGCATCTACACTATGAACATGTGTAATATTACGCTCGAGATTCATTAAGAATAAACCATTGACCATCGGAGCATGACCATAAAACATATCTCTCATATAAATCGAACAACCATTATTCTCAGACTTAAATGAGTAGCCATCTCGTATTAAACGAGATCCAGATACAATGTTCATGCTCAAACTTGGCACTAAATAACAATTATTAAGGTTCAAAACTAATCCTGTAGGTAAATGTAGAGGCAGCGTGCCGACGGCGATCACATCGACTCTGGAACCATTCCCGACGCGCATCGTCACCTCGTCCTTCGCCAGTCTCCGTTTATTCCGCAGCTCCTGCTGTGAGTTACAA
>NW_021287054.1:0-815 GCF_002162155.2 Triticum dicoccoides
CCGACACATAGACGCGTCCCAGGGTTCGTTAATCATGGTAATCACTCTGGGACCACAAAACAGTGAGTAATAGTCCATGAAACGGGCCAGAATCGGCCAAAACTGCGAGTGTTGATGACCGACATGTAAACGCATCCCAGGGTTTTATAATCGTGGTAATCACTCTGGGACCCCAAAACAATGAGTAATACTCCATGAAACAGGCCAGAATCGGCCAAAACTGGCAGTATTGATGACAGAAACGTAAACGCATCCCAAGATTTGTTAATCGTGCAAATCACTCTGGGACCCCAAAACAGTGAGTAATAGTCCATGAAACGGGCCAGAATCGGCCAAAACTGCCAGCGTTGCTGACCGACACGTAGACGCGTCCCAGGGTTTGTTAATGGTGGTAATCACTCCAGGACCCCAAAATAGTGAGTAATAGTCCATGAAACCGGCCAGAATCGGCCAAAACTGCCAGTATTGATGACCGACATGTAAGCGCACCCTTGGGTTGACTAACTATGGAAATCGCTTCGGGACCCCAAATCGGTGAGTAATAATCCAAGAGATGGGCCAGAATCGGCCAAAACTGCGAGTGTTGATGACCAACACGTAAACGCATCACAGGGTTTGTTAATCGTGAAAATCACTCTGGGACCCCAAAACAGTGAGTAATATCGATGAAACAGGCCAGAATCGGCCAAAACTAGCAGTATTGATGACCGACACGTAAACACATCCCAGGGTTTGTTAATCGTGGAAATTACTTCGGGACCCAAAAACAATGAGTAATAGTCCATGAAACGGGCCAGAATAGGCCAAAACTGCCA
>NW_021287055.1:0-1779 GCF_002162155.2 Triticum dicoccoides
TTATCTTGTTGACAAATCAGAAGGACAACTTTGTCTCCCATCATACGTGTAAATAACAGGAAGCTACAGACAGTAACCCCTTGAGACCGCAACGGCGATGCGATGCGATGCGTGCGGCTACCTAGAGGGTCGGTGTCCATCATAGCGGCGTAGAACGTCTGTCTGTCGATGGCCCTTCTTCAGGAACGGCTTCCCTGAGTTTCCCATGTGTGATCTCCTCAGCATTTCAAGGGGCGACTTTTGGCTGGTCCATCGGAGCCATGTGGCCAGCATTCTTATGATTCCGATTTTTTTTGTTCTTCAGACCATTCTGTTTTCTTCTTCATCCTGTCCGCATCCAAGCTGACTTCCATTTGTTCATGTCACCACGCTTCACCATCCAACTCAATTTCTGGTATCGCTTGGCCAACCTTTTCTCCCATGTTGCATCTCAACACCACCTTGGTTGGATACCAATGCAGCCTATGGATTCTGCTGTTGCTTGCCACAGCCTGTCACTTATCTTGTTGACAAATCAGAAGGACAACTTTGTCTCCCATCATACGTGTAAATAACAGGAAGCTACAGACAGTAACCCCTTGAGACCGCAACGGCGATGCGATGCGATGCGTGCGGCTACCTAGAGGGTTGGTGTCCATCATAGCGGCGTAGAACGTTTGTCTGTCGATGGCCCTTCTTCAGGAACGGCTTCCCTGAGTTTCCCGTGTGTGATCTCCTCAGCATTTCAAGGAGCGACTTTTGGCTGGTCCATCGGAGCCATGTGGCCAGCATTCTTATGATTCCGATTTTTTTTGTTCTTCGGACCATTCTGTTTTCTTCTTCATCCTGTCCGCATCCAAGCTGACTTCCATTTGTTCATGTCACCACGCTTCACCATCCAACTCAATTTCTGGTATCGCTTGGCCAACCTTTTCTCCCATGTTGCATCTCAACACCACCTTGGTTGGATACCAATGCAGCCTATGGATTCTGCTGTTGCTTGCCACAGCCTGTCACTTATCTTGTTGACAAATCAGAAGGACAACTTTGTCTCCCATCATACGTGTAAATAACAGGAAGCTACAGACAGTAACCCCTTGAGACCGCAACGGCGATGCGATGCGATGCGTGCGGCTACCTAGAGGGTCCGTGTCCATCATAGCGGCGTAGAACGTCTGTGTGTCGATGGCCCTTCTTCAGGAACGGCTTCCCTGAGTTTCCCGTGTGTGATCTCCTCAGCATTTCAAGGGGCGACTTTTGGCTGGTCCATCGGAGCCATGTGGCCAGCATTCTTATGATTCCGATTTTTTTGTTCTTCAGACCATTCTGTTTTCTTCTTCATCCTGTCCGCATCCAAGCTGACTTCCATTTGTTCATGTCACCACGCTTCACCATCCAACTCAATTTCTGGTATCGCTTGGCCAACCTTTTCTCCCATGTTGCATATCAACACCACCTTGGTTGGATACCAATGCAGCCTATGGATTCTGCTGTTGCTTGCCACAGCCTGTCACTTATCTTGTTGACAAATCAGAAGGACAACTTTGTCTCCCATCATACGTGTAAATAACAGGAAGCTACAGACAGTAACCCCTTGAGACCGCAACGGCGATGCGATGCGATGCGTGCGGCTACCTAGAGGGTCGGTGTCCATCATAGCGGCGTAGAACGTCTGTCTGTCGATGGCCCTTCTTCAGGAACGGCTTCCCTGAGTTTCCCGTGTGTGATCTCCTCAGCATTTCAAGGGGCGACTTTTGGCTGGTCCATCGGAGCCATGTGGCCAGCATTCTTATGATTCCG
>NW_021287056.1:0-1473 GCF_002162155.2 Triticum dicoccoides
TCTCTCCATGGTGTTCCTTTGGAAATTAACTCGGATCGAGGAAGTCTTTTCACCTCTCGATTTTGGGAAAGTTTCCAAAATGCTATGGGAACCCGTCTCTCTTTTAGCACCGCCTTCCACCCTCAATCAAGTGGTCAAGTGGAACGCGTCAACCAGATCCTAGAAGACATGCTTCGAGCCTCTGTTATCTCATTCGGAATGGAGTGGGAGAAATGCCTTCCATTTGCCGAATTTGCTTATAACAACAGCTATCAATCTAGCTTGGGTAAAGCCCCTTTTGAAGTGCTCTATGGACGACGTTGTCGAACACCCCTTAACTGGTCAGAAACCGGGGAAAGACAATTCTTTGGCCCGGATATGATTCAGGAAGCAGAAGAGCAAGTTCGCATCGTTCGTGAAAAGTTGAAAACGGCCCAATCTCGTCAAAAGAGTCAATATGACCGAAAACATAAGGCTATGACTTTCGAGGTTGACGAGAAGGCTTACCTTCGGGTTACTCCTTTGAAGGGAACCCATCGTTTCGGTATCAAAGGCAAATTGGCTCCTTGTTACATTGGACCTTTCCGCATTCTCGCAAAATGAGGGGAAGTTGCCTACCAGTTGGAACTACCTCCGCATCTCTCCAGAGTCCACGATGTCTTCCACGTTTCTCAACTCAGGCATTGCTTCTCGGATCCTATCCGTGGAGTGGACCACGAAACGCTTGATCTCCAAGATAATCTTACGTATCGAGAGTACCCCATTCGTATCCTCGATCAGGCCGAGCGTACCACTCGACGTCATAATATCAAGTTTCTCAAAGTTCAATGGTCGCACCATTCTGAGGATGAAGCAACTTGGGAAAGGGAGGATCGTCTTCGACTTGAGTATCTTGCTTTCTTCCCGGAGGAACCCAAATCTCGGGACGAGATTCTTTTGAGTGGGGGTGAGTTGTCCCACCCTAGCTAGTCATGCATTAGAGTGTTGCATCATGTTTATTCTTTCATCAGAAACCTGAAATGGGGATGACAGAACCCCCAGCCCCCTCTGAAACCAACTAGGGTTTACTAAAAACTTTTTCAATGAACCTGAAATGCCCTTATAAAATGCCCATCATTTTTGTCCTGGTTCAGGACCCCTGACAAAAGTGATGCACATTTTCCTAGGTCATCCTAGGGTCTTTGAATTAAATCATAGATATTTGAATTTGGGCATTTAAAATTATATAAAATATTCAGATGCCCAAATATCTCCAAACTAAAATGTTTCATGTTGGAAATAATCCAACTATGGACCAGGAGTAGTTTGGTGATTTTAGGAGTTGCCTAAGTATTTTTAATAAATCAACAAAGTTGCAGAAGTATTAAAAAAACAGAAAACAGAGAAAAATAGAAAAACTTACCTGGCGCCCAGCACCCGGCCCACCTGCCGGCCCAGCCCAGCGCCGCTCCAGCGAGCTGCTTGCCGGCCAGGCAGGCATGCAGGTGCCCGACG
>NW_021287057.1:0-937 GCF_002162155.2 Triticum dicoccoides
CGGGGGCAGCGAGGACGACGGGCGGCGGGGGCGCGCGGCGACGATGATGACGGGCGGCGGGGGCGACGAGGGCGACGACACGGTGGCGTGGCGGCGGCGGCGTCTGCTAGATCGATGTCTCGCGCGAGAAGTGGAACGAAGTGGCGACGATAACTGATTTTTCGTACGTGGAGTATATATTGGGGGAGCCTTTAGTACCGGTTGAAGCCACCAACCGGTACTAAAGGCCAATTTTTGCCAGCCCAAGCGGCGGGAAACGTGGGCCTTTAGTATCGGTTGGTGGCTCCAACCGGTACTAAAGGGCAACACATTAGTACCGGTTGGAGCCGCCAACCGGTACTAATGCCCGTGCGCTGCCACCCGCTATGCGCTACGTTTAGTCCCACCTCACCGAGCGAAGGGCAGCCGCACTGGTTTATAAACCCAGCCGTGGCTGCCCTTTCGAACTCCTCTATATAGTAGGCTTCTGGGCCTAATTAGGGCGCGCTGCCCTGTGAGCCTGCTGGCCCTACTGGGTATGTATTTGCACACCCAAGGTCTGGCAGGCCCACCGGGCAGCGCCCCAACATGTTTTTTATAATTTTTTTTCTTTTCTGCATTATTTACTTTCTTCTATTTATTTTTGAGTAATTTTTTATATAGTTATTTCTTTTCTGCTTTATTTTTTCTTCTATTTATTTCTGAATAGTTTTTTTTGCTGTATTTAGTTTCTTCGTGAAGTTTTTTGCTTAATATAATTTATTTTCTTCTATTTATTTTTGAGTAATTTGTTTATATAGTTATTCCTTTTCTGCTTTATTTTTTTCTTCTATTTATTTCTGAATAGTATTTATTTTCTTCTATTTATTTTTGAGTAATTTGTTTATATAGTTATTTCTTTTCTGCTGTATTCAGTTTCTTTGTGAATATTTTTGCTTTATATAATTTTTTTCCTTTT
>NW_021287058.1:0-1155 GCF_002162155.2 Triticum dicoccoides
AAAAAAATTAGGGTTAGTTCATCATATCCGAACCAATCTGAGCCTTTGCATAATCTTTTTAGGGTTTTGCTTTGTTGAATTTGCGGTTGCATCGTCGTGTCTAGTTGCTGGTCTTAGAGTCTAGTCTTTTAGAGTTTCGAGTTCTGGTCATAAGTTGTCACGCCGCCGCCGCACCATCATCATTGCCCCTGCCATCTACCACCACCGCTCCGAATCCGTATCCATATACCACCACCAATCCGTGTCCATATACCACCACCGATCCATATCCATATACTTCCACCGCTACCACCACCGCTGCCATATACCACCACCATATATCCACCACCAATCCGAGTTCCTTGCTTAATAGGTTTGTTTTCAAGATCCATCTAGTTTCCGATTCGTGTTTCCTTGCCGGAGTAGGTTTCGGAAAAAAAAACCAGTCGGGAAACCACGCTCCGTTTAGGCCCAAAATTTTTCAAAAACGCATTTTTCGAAAAATTTTCTGGCTATCTTGTTTTTAGGTGTTTCTGAGTGTTTTGAGACAGGTGCCATTATAGGAAGTTTTTTTTGACCCGTTTCCAGTTTTTGGGTCCGGGCAGTCGAAAAAAAAAATTTGGTCGAAAAAAAAATTTCGTGCCCATCCTGTCAGTTTGACCTAGGAAGAGTTTTGAGACACTCGCCAATATAGTGATTTTTCGCAAAAAAAAAGCAGCGCAAAAAAAAGAAGAGCGAAAAAAAAAATTCAGAGTGTGCTTTTCCCTTGTTTACGTGCCACGCCGTGATTTTGTTGGTGTTCTAGGCTCGCGTCTCTAGCACAGTCTAGCCTAGGACCAGCACAGTACCGTCGTTGAGCGTTTATTCAACTTTGCATCTCTGAATTGATTATTGCTGACCCTTTTTGCTACCATACTATAAGCCTTCCCAGCTCCACATACATCTACGTCGTGTGTTTGACTCTCCCTGGTAATCGCTCTATCCAAGCTTTGAGAGTTTTTGACTACAACGGTTGCCGATCACCGCCTGCTGCTGGGTAAGAACTGGTAAGAATTTGAGATTTGCTTCACGGATTTGTGATACACCACCACCACTTCTTAGTAGTCTATAGGATCATATTCTTGTGTGTTTCTATTGCTGCTAACCATGCCAGGATCACAAGCCGACGAGATTGAC
>NW_021287059.1:0-1156 GCF_002162155.2 Triticum dicoccoides
AAAAAAATTAGGGTTAGTTCATCATATCCGAACCAATCTGAGCCTTTGCATAATCTTTTTAGGGTTTTGCTTTGTTGAATTTGCGGTTGCATCGTCGTGTCTAGTTGCTGGTCTTAGAGTCTAGTCTTTTAGAGTTTCGAGTTCTGGTCATAAGTTGTCACGCCGCCGCCGCACCATCATCATTGCCCCTGCCATCTACCACCACCGCTCCGAATCCGTATCCATATACCACCACCAATCCGTGTCCATATACCACCACCGATCCATATCCATATACTTCCACCGCTACCACCACCGCTGCCATATACCACCACCATATATCCACCACCAATCCGAGTTCCTTGCTTAATAGGTTTGTTTTCAAGATCCATCTAGTTTCCGATTCGTGTTTCCTTGCCGGAGTAGGTTTCGGAAAAAAAAACCAGTCGGGAAACCACGCTCCGTTTAGGCCCAAAATTTTTCAAAAACGCATTTTTCGAAAAAATTTCTGGCTATCTTGTTTTTAGGTGTTTCTGAGTGTTTTGAGACAGGTGCCATTATAGGAAGTTTTTTTTGACCCGTTTCCAGTTTTTGGGTCCGGGCAGTCGAAAAAAAAAATTTTGGTCGAAAAAAAAATTTCGTGCCCATCCTGTCAGTTTGACCTAGGAAGAGTTTTGAGACACTCGCCAATATAGTGATTTTTCGCAAAAAAAAAGCAGCGCAAAAAAAAGAAGAGCGAAAAAAAAAATTCAGAGTGTGCTTTTCCCTTGTTTACGTGCCACGCCGTGATTTTGTTGGTGTTCTAGGCTCGCGTCTCTAGCACAGTCTAGCCTAGGACCAGCACAGTACCGTCGTTGAGCGTTTATTCAACTTTGCATCTCTGAATTGATTATTGCTGACCCTTTTTGCTACCATACTATAAGCCTTCCCAGCTCCACATACATCTACGTCGTGTGTTTGACTCTCCCTGGTAATCGCTCTATCCAAGCTTTGAGAGTTTTTGACTACAACGGTTGCCGATCACCGCCTGCTGCTGGGTAAGAACTGGTAAGAATTTGAGATTTGCTTCACGGATTTGTGATACACCACCACCACTTCTTAGTAGTCTATAGGATCATATTCTTGTGTGTTTCTATTGCTGCTAACCATGCCAGGATCACAAGCCGACGAGATTGAC
>NW_021287060.1:0-1391 GCF_002162155.2 Triticum dicoccoides
GCGGGGTGGTGTTGTGGCATGTCCGAAGAGGCGGCACGCGTCTCCGGTGCGTGGCCCCCTCACGAACGGCGCCGCCGCCGGCACCCGGAGGGGGGGAACGGACGCGTCGAGTCTACACGGAGTGGATGTAGCTTTGGGCCTGGCCCGGATGTTGCTCCAAAGTGTTCCTATGGGCCGACCTAACACAACCGGGTGGAGAGGTCCACTAGTCAAAGCCCGTCCGTGCAAAGTCAAAGGGCTAGATCCCGTGGTCAAACGCTACAGGGTTAGGCGGGACGGGGGCCCTGGGGGGTAGCAATGCCACCGGAGCGTCGTACCGGGCCCTCATACATGCGGGGTGGTCTTGTGGCATGTCCGAAGAGGCGGCACGCGTCTCCGGGTTGTGGCCCCCCTCACGGACGGCAATGAAACGGTGGTAGACGTTCTGCGGTAACGATGCAGCGTGAATATTATTAAATACTTGGAGCGCGATAAAATCATGAGTTTTCTACACAACGTGGGCACATGTGCTATAGGACTGATGGTAATTTTTCATAATTTTTTGTGATGGAGAAGTATCTGAACACTTCCCTCTACGCGGATTGCTCTTCGCACGTCTACGACTGTGGCCGGCGGCCTTCGGGGGGTAGCATACCGTAAAATCTTGCGTAGGCGGCCTCTCACAAGTCTGGAAGTGTTGAGGCGGTTGCAAACGTCCAGCACGCGTCTCCGGTGCGTGCCCCCCCTCACGGACGGCGCCGCCGCCGGCACCTGGAGGAGGGAAACGGACGCGTCGGGTCTACACGGAGTGGATGTAGCTGTCGGCCTGGCCCGGATGTTGCTCCCCGGTGTCCCTCTGGCTCGACCCGACACAACCGGGTGGAAAGGTCCACTGGTCAAAGCCCGTCCGTGCAAAGTCAAAGGGCTAGATCCCGTGGTCAAACGCTACAAGGTTAGGCGGGACGGGGGCCCTGGGGGGTAGCAATGCCACCGGAGCGTCGTACCGGGCCCTCATACATGCGGGGTGGTGTTGTGGCATGTCCGAAGAGGCGGGACGCGTCTCCGGGTTGTGGCCCCCCTCACGGACAGCAATGAAACGGTGGTAGACGTTCTGCGGTAACGATGCAGCGTGAATATTATTAAATACTTGGAGCGCGATAAAATCATGAGTTTTCTACACAACGTGGGTACATGTGCTATAGGACTGATGGTAATTTTTCATATTTTTTTGTGATGGAGAAGTATCTGAACACTTCCCTCTACGCGGATTGCTCTTCGCACGTCTACGACTGTGGCCGGCGGCCTTCGGGGGGTAGCATACCGTAAAATCTTGCGTAGGCGGCCTCTCACAAGTCTGGAAGTGTTGAGGCGGTTGCAAACGCCCAGCACGCGTCTCCGGTGCGTGCCCCCCC
>NW_021287061.1:0-1227 GCF_002162155.2 Triticum dicoccoides
GCACCGACTAGAGAGGAAGTTAATGATAATGATCAAGATACTTCTGATCAAGCCCCTACTGAAATTCGAAGGTCCACAAGGACACGTTCCGCACCAGAGTGGTACGGCAACCCTGTCTTGGAAATCATGTTGTTAGACAACGGTGAACCTTCGAACTATGAAGAAGCGATGGCGGGCCCGGATTCCGACAAATGGCTAGAAGCCATGAAATCCGAGATAGGATCCATGTATGAAAACAAAGTATGGACTTTGACTGACTTGCCCGTTGAGCGGCGAGCCATAGAAAATAAATGGATCTTTAAGAAGAAGACAGACGCAGATGGTAATGTGACCATCTATAAAGCTCGGCTTGTCGCTAAGGGTTATCGACAAGTTCAAGGGGTTGACTACGATGAGACTTTCTCACCGGTAGCGAAGCTGAAGTCCGTCCGAATCATGTTAGCAATTGCCGCATTCTATGATTATGAAATATGGCAAATGGACGTCAAAACGGCATTCCTTAATGGTTTCCTTAAGGAAGAATTGTATATGATGCAGCCGGAAGGTTTTGTCGATCCTAAGAATGCTAACAAAGTGTGCAAGCTCCAACGCTCGATTTATGGGCTGGTGCAAGCATCTCGGAGTTGGAACATTCGCTTTGATGAGATGATCAAAGCGTTTGGGTTTACACAGACTTATGGAGAAGCCTGTGTTTACAAGAAAGTGAGTGGGAGCTCTGTAGCATTTCTCATATTATATGTAGATGACATACTTTTGATGGGAAATGATATAGAGCTCTTGGACAGCATCAAGGCCTACTTGAATAAAAGTTTTTCAATGAAGGACCTTGGAGAAGCTGCTTATATATTAGGTATCAAAATCTATAGAGATAGATCGAGACGCCTCATAGGTCTTTCACAAAGCACATACCTTGATAAGATATTGAAGAAGTTCAATATGGATCAATCCAAGAAGGGGTTCTTGCCTGTGTTACAAGGTATGAAATTGAGCTCAGCTCAATGTCCGACCACGGCAGAAGATATAGAAGAGATGAGCGTCATCCCCTATGCCTCAGCCATAGGTTCTATTATGTATGCCATGCTGTGTACCAGACCTGATGTAAACCTTGCCGTAAGTTTGGTAGGAAGGTACCAAAGTAATCCCGGCAAGGAACACTGGACAGCGGTCAAGAATATCCTGAAGTACCTGAAAAGGACTAAGGAAATGTTTCTCGTTTATGGAGGTGAC
>NW_021287062.1:0-2345 GCF_002162155.2 Triticum dicoccoides
CTTGGAGTTACGAGCTTCGCAAGGGATAGGGTCAATATTCAGCTCCATCGCTGTAGAGGTAGCAGCCCCCGAGGCGGTGTCTAGCCACCCATCTTCGATCGGCGCAGTCGGCTCCGAGTTTAGGGTCAAAGCAGATTCATGCTCATCGTGACAGTGCGGCGCGCTCGGCTGTGTCTCGAATCCGTCGAAGATCAAGTCTCCGCGGATGTCGGTCGTATAGTTTAAACTTCCAAATCTGACCTGATGGCCAGGGCCGTAGCTTTCGATCTGCTCCAGATGGCCAAGTGAATTGGCCCGCAGTGCGAAGCCGCCGAATACGAAGATCTGTCTGGGGAGAAAAGTTTCGCCCCGGACCGCGTTGTTGATGATCGAAGGAGCCATCGGGCCTATGAGCGACGACACAAAGGAACTCTCAATCAAAGCACCAATGTCGGTGTCAAAACCGGGGGATCTCGGGTAGGGGGTCCCGAACTGTGCGTCTAGGCGGATGGTAACAGGAGACAAGGGACACGATGTTTTTACCCAGGTTCGGGCCCTCTCGATGGAGATAAAACCCTACTCTTGCTTGATTGATATTAATGATATGGGTAGTACAAGAGTGGATCTACCACGAGATCAAGGAGGATAAACCCTAGAAGCTAGCCTATGGTATGATTGTTGTTCGTCCTATGGACTAAAACCCTCTGGTTTATATAGACACCGGATAGGGCTAGGGTTACACAGAGTCGGTTACAATGGTAGGAGATCTACATATCCGTATCGCCAAGCTTGCCTTCCACGCCAAGGAAAGTCCCATCTGGACACGAGACGAAGTCTTCAATCTTGTATCTTCATAGTCTTGGAGTCCGGCCGATGATGATAGTTCGGCTATCCGGACACCCCCTAGTCCAGGACTCCCTCAGCGGTCACCGAACCCGTACAAATGGCAACCCTTGGGGGCGGTCACCGAACCCGTACACTTTGGCAACCCTTGGGGGCAGTCACCGGAACCCGTCAAATTGCTCGGGGCGATCTCCACAACCTAATTGGAGACCCCGACGCTTGCCTGAAGCTTTACACCACATTGATTGAGCTCCGAACGCCACCAACCGTCTAGGGCACCCAAGCACCCAAGAGGAACAAGCTCAAGGGCACCAAGCACCCAAGAGTAATAAGCTTCTCAACTTGTAACTTCCACGTATCACGTGGAGAACTCAAACCGATGCACCAAATGCAATGGCAAGGGCACACGGAGTGCCCAAGTCCTTCTCTCCCAAATCCCACCAAAGCAACTAATGCTAGGGAGGAAAATGAGAGGAAGAACAAAATAAGAACACGAAGAACTCCAAGATCTAGATCCAAGGGGTTCCCCTCACTTAGAGGAGAAAGTGATTGGTGGAAACGTGGATCTAGATCTCCTCTCTCTTTTCCTTCAAAAACTAGCAAGAATCCATGGAGGGATTGAGAGTTAGCAAGCTCGGAGAAGGTCAACAATGGGGGAAGAACACGAGCTCAAGGTATGAGGTTCATTGGGGAAGAAGACCCCCTTTTATAGGAGGGGGAAAAACCAACCGTTACCCCCCTACCAGTCCCGCAGAGAGCGGTACTACCGCTTAATAGCCTAAGCGATACTACCGCTCCAGAGCGGTACTACCGCCACACCTGCCGCGGCTGGTACCGGAAAGTACGACACGAAAAACGAGCCCTCGAATCGAGGCGGCACTAGCACGAAACCGCAGCGGTACTACAGCTGGGGCTACAGCGGTACTACCGTTGTGGAGCGGTACTGCCGCTTATAGCACCCAAGCGGTACTACCGCTCCGGCCTGCGGTACTACCGCTCAGACCAGAGCAGGGAGAAAAGCAGAAATGCCATAACTTCTACATATGAGCTCCGAAATGAGCAAACGCAAGCTTGTTTGAAACAAGACAACGAGTAGCATCAAAACAGCGACAGAGAAGAACCAACATACCCTCCAACATCGAAAACATCATAGAAGATGCATGTGAACTCCATTTTCGATGAACTCGAGCTTGTCATAAAAATGACCATAAGCTCCAAATCTCACAAGGAGAAGAACCAAACAAGAACCAATAAAGATGATGCAAGGATGCAATGGTTTGAGCTCTCTACGAACGATATGATCAAGCAACTCATCAAGAGCCCCCCTTGATAGTATGGCAATCGATCCTATAACCCGGTCTCCCACAACTACCATGAGACCGGTAAAATAGAAAACCTATCAAGGGCAAACCTTTGCCTTGCACATGGTCCACATGAGCTAGATGATGACGATCTTGACTCCCTCAAGTTGGACCACCTTTCTTGGTTGCGTTGGCTCGATGAAGACTAGTTGATTGCTCCCC
>NW_021287063.1:0-1193 GCF_002162155.2 Triticum dicoccoides
GTCATCCTAAAACAATGTTTAAGGCTCAACTAGAGATAAGAAAAGTATTAGGTGAAGATCGAACAATCATAAAAAATAGTGACCTTGGAAACCTCCACTACATGCGAATGGTCATTAAGGAGGTTCTTAGGTTGCACCTACCGGCTCCACTAATCCCACGCATGGCCAGAATGGATTGTAAAATTATGGGTTATGAGCTGCTTAAAGGCGCCACTGTATTAATTAATGTCTTTGCAGTTTCTAGGGATCCAAAGTACTGGAAACACCCTGAAGCCTTTTTGCCAGAGAGGTTTGAGAACAACAACTTAGATTACAATGGGACACACTTTGAATTCACCCCCTTTGGTGCTGGACGAAGGCAATGTCCTGGTATGCTATTCGGCGCGTCAACCTTGGAGATCACTTTGGCAAACCTGCTCTACCACTTCGATTGGGTGCTTCCAGATGGGGCAAGTCCAGAATCATTGGATATGTCCGAAAAATTCGGGATGACTGTAGGTAGAAGTTCTGACCTACAACTGATAGCTATTCCACGTGGATGCATCAAGGACATGTAGACATATAGAAATGCTCATGCATATGGGAATATATCTAAATTCTTATGTGCGAGATTATTTGTGTAATAATATGTTGTGTTGACCAAAATAATGGAATGACACACATTCCATTTATGTACTACAAAAAATATATTAGGAAAAAATAAAGATGATTCACTAAAACTATTTTCTTGGCATCCCATCCACCTATTCTACCTCCTTTGGCCAGCACACTAGTAGAAAACAGGGCTTTGGTCCAGGTCGGGTCAGCCCATTAGTCCCGGTTCAGTCCAGAACCGGGACCAATGGGGGCATTGGTCCCGGTTCGTGAGCCCAGGGGGCCGGCCGGGCCACGTGGGCCATTGGTCCCGGTTCATCTGGACCTTTTGGTCCCGGTTGGTGGGATGAACTGGGACCAATGGGCCTCGCTCCTGGCCCACAACCATTGGTCCCGGTTCGTGCCTCAAACCGGGACTAAAGATTAGACCTTTAGTCTCGATTTGAGGCACGAACCGGGACTAATGAAAATGGGACCTTTAGTCCCGGTTCCTGCCATGAACCGGTACTAAAGATCCCATTTTCAAACTCTACCCCCCCGGATCGCCTTTTCAGTTAAAAAAAAAAAGAAAATGATGGAAATGTCAAAAAAATAAAAGA
>NW_021287064.1:0-841 GCF_002162155.2 Triticum dicoccoides
ATGTCAACGTCTACATAGAACCCATCAGAAGGGGTTGCAGCGTCTTCTGTAAAAATGTAAATTATAGCAACATGAGTACAAAGGTACTCAGCAAGACTTACATCAGATCCTACATACATGCATATTATCAAGAAGGGTTGGTGGAGTTATTGCAGCAAGCCAGCTTTGACTCTTGGCTAGACTATCCTACGATACTTCAACTTGAAATGGTTTTTCGCACACGAGTCCACTACTCACCACTTCAATACACTACCGAGGATCCACCTCCGTCTTCCTACGGAAGAGCCATCCTCGGCACTCACACTTATCTTGAGGCTTTTAACAGTTTCCATTTACTTGTCTATGAACTGTATAGGCAACCAAGTAGTCCTTTACCGCGGACGCGGCTATTTGAATAGGTTATGATAACCCTGCAGGGGTGTACTTCTTCATACATGTTTCCACCACTTAGCGTCTGCACACGACATGTGCTCGGCAGACTTCAAGCGAAAGCCGACGTGGGTGTAGACCACGACCTACCTAAACACTTAAGCCTCTAGTCCAGGTTTATCGCCTATTCAGGTTCCATCCGCAGGGAGTCCGGCCGGGGTTTCCCATACGGCCCCGAACGATGTGAACAGGGTTCCCGAGATACCTAACGGGTATTCGGTACACCCGGCCACGTACCTACCGCATCACAGCCCACCCCTACGGTCAGCGCTGTCCACGGCCTCCAGTAGGCTACAAACACCAGAAACTACTTGCAACTCCTGGACAGAGAGCTAGGGTGAATAAGAAGTCGAGCGGGGTCATATTTCAGGGCCCAATGCATGGTAGTAGCTGTATCTTAAATCACGCATAC
>NW_021287065.1:0-2031 GCF_002162155.2 Triticum dicoccoides
GCTCCCACTCACTTTTTTGTAAACGCAGGCTTCTCCATAAGTCCGCATAAACCCAAACGCTTTGATCATCTCATCAAAGCGAATGTTCCAACTCTGAGATGCTTGCACCAGCCCATAAATCGAGCGTTGGAGCTTGCACACCTTGTCAACATTCTTAGAATCGACAAAACCTTCCGGCTTCATCATATACAATTCTTCCTTAAGGAAACCATTAAGGAATGCCGTTTTGACGTCCATTTGCCATATCTCATAATCATAGAATGCGGCAATTGCTAACATGATTCAGACAGACTTCAGCTTCGCTACTGGTGAGAAAGTCTCATCGTAGTCAACCCCTTGAACTTGTCGATAACCCTTAGCGACATGCCGAGCTTTATAGATGGTCACATTACCATCCGCGTCTGTCTTCTTCTTAAAGATCCATTTATTTTCTATGGCTCGCCGCTCAATGGGCAAGTCAGTCAAAGTCCATACTTTGTTTTCATACATGGATCCTATCTCGGATTTCATGGCTTCCAGCCATTTGTCGGAATCCGGGCCTGCCATCGCTTCTTCATAGTTCGAAGGTTCACCGTTGTCTAACAACATGATTTCCAAAACAGGGTTGCCGTACCATTCTGGTGCGGAACGTGTCCTTGTGGACCTTCGAATTTCAGTAGCAACTTGATCTGAAGTTTCATGATCATCATCATTAACTTCCTCTCTAGTCGGTGCAGGCACCTCAGGAACATTTTCTTGAGTTGCGCCATTTTCCGGTTCAAGAGGTAATACTTCATCAAGTTCTACTTTCCTCCCACTTACTTCTTTCGAGAGAAACTCCTTCTCTAGAAAGGATCCATTCTTGGCAACAAAGATCTTGCCTTTGGATCTGAGGTAGAAGGTATACCCAATAGTTTCTTTAGGGTATCCTATGAAGACGCATTTTTCCGACTTGGGTTCGAGCTTTTTAGGTTGAAGTTTCTTGACATAAGCATCGCATCCCCAAACTTTTAGAAACGACAGCTTAGGTTTGTTCCCAAACCATAATTCATACGGTGTCGTCTCAACGGATTTTGACGGAGCCCTATTTAAAGTGAATGTGGCAGTCTCTAAAGCATAGCCCCAAAAAGATAGCGGTAAATTGGTAAGAGACATCATAGATCGCACCATATCTAATAGAGTGCGATTACGACGTTCGGACACACCATTACGCTGAGGTGTTCCAGGCGGCGTGAGTTGTGAAACTATTCCACATTTTCTTAAGTGTGTGCCAAATTCGTGACTCAAGTATTCTCCTCCACGATCTGATCGCAGGAACTTGATTTTCCTGTCACGTTGATTCTCAACCTCACTCTGAAATTCCTTGAACTTTTCAAAGGTCTCAGACTTGTGTTTCATTAAGTAGACATACCCATATCTACTCAAGTCATCAGTGAGGGTGAGAACATAACGATAACCACCGCGAGCCTCAACACTCATTGGACCGCACACATCAGTATGTATGATTTCCAATAAGTTGGTTGCTCGCTCCATTGTTCCTGAGAACGGAGTCTTGGTCATTTTACCCATGAGGCATGGTTCGCATGTGTCAAATGATTCGTAATCAAGAGACTCTAAAAGTCCATCTGCATGGAGCTTCTTCATGCTTTTGACACCTATGTGACCAAGGCGGCAGTGCCACAAGTATGTGGGACTATCATTATCAACCTTACATCTTTTGGTACTCACACTATGAATATGTGTAGCATTACGCTCGAGATTCATTAAGAATAAACCATTCACCATCGGAGCATGACCATAAAACATATCTCTCATATAAATAGAACAACCATTATTCTCGGATTTAAATGAGTAGCCATATCGTATTAAACGAGATCCTGATACAATGTTCATGCTCAAACTTGGCACTAAATAACAATTATTGAGGTTCAAAACTAATCCCGTAGGTAAATGCAGAGGTAGCGTGCCGACGGCGATCACATAGACCTTGGAACCATTCCCGACGCGCATCGTCACCTCGTCCTTCGCCAGTCTCCGCTTATTCCGCAGCTC
>NW_021287066.1:0-5993 GCF_002162155.2 Triticum dicoccoides
GCAACAGCAACAGCAATAGCAACAACAACAATAACAGCAACAACAACAACAACAACAACAACAACAACAACAACAACAGCAACAACAGCAGCAACAACAACAACAACAACAACAACAACAACAACAACAACAACAACAACAACAACAACAACAACAACAACAACAACAAGAAAAACCTCATGGAGAAGCGGTTGACTTTGTTGTAACATCAGGTTGTTACAATAAGATTTACGACTTAGCGCATCAGCCATGACATTGGCTTTCCCTGGGGTGTTGGTTATTCCTAAGTCGAAATCTGTGATCAACTCGACCCAACGTCTTTGCCTGAGATTCAAATCCGGTTGGGTGAAGATGTACTTCAGACTTTGGTGATCAGTGAATATTTCGCAACGATTACCAAGAAGGTAATGTCGCCAGGTTTTAAGTGCATAGACTACGGCTGCAAGCTCTAGATCATGAGTAGGATAATTCTCCTCATATGGGTGCAATTGCCGTGAGGCGTAAGCAATTACGTGTCGATCTTGCATGAGAATGCAAACTAGTCCTTGTCACGAGACGTCGCAGTAGATAACAAAGTCCTTAGAGAAGTCTGGCGGTACCAGTACGGGAGCAGAAGTCAGGCGTCTTTTCAGTTCCTGAAAGCTGTGCTCACATTGTGGAGTCCATTCGAACTTCTTATCTTTCTTGAGGAGTTCGGTTAGAGGTTTAGCAACTTTGAAGAAGTTTTCGACAAAGCAGCGGCAATAGCTCGCTAAGCCCAGAAAACTCCGAACTTGCTTGACCGATTCAGGTGGAGTCCAATTAAGGATGGCTTGAACTCGCTCAGGGTTAACAGCAATACCTTTACCAGATATTACATGACCCAGATAGGTCACTTCTGACAACCAGAATTCACATTTAGAAAATTTGGCATAAAGGCGATGCTCTCGAAGTTTCTTCAACACTAGCCTTAGATGTTCGGCATGTTCTTCCTCGCTCTTGGAGTAGATGAGTATATCATCGAGGTAAACCACGACGAATTTATCCAAATACTCCATGAAGATTGAGTTCATTAACCGAGAAAAGGTGGCTGGGGCGTTGGTTAAACCGAAGGACATGACGGTGTACTCGTATTGGCCATAACGAGTAACAAAGGCCATTTTAGGAATGTCCCCGTTCCTGATTTTGATTTGATGGTAGCCCAACCTCAAATCCATTTTGGAGAAGACTGAGGATCCAGCGAGCTGATCATACAGGTCGTTGATCCTCGGGAGCGGATATTTGTTCTTGATTGTGACCAAATTGACAGGTCGATAATCTACAACCATCCGGTCCGTACCATCCTTCTTCTTGACGAAGAGGACGGGGCAAGCCCATGGAGATGAACTAGGTCGGATGAAACCCTTTTTCAAGGACTCATCGAGTTGTTTCTTAAGCTCGGCTAGTTCTAGTGGTGCCATCTGAAATCACAACCATAATGCAAAGGCATTAGAATTTCTAGCAAAATTTCGGCAGCATAACAGCTGTAAATGCTCAAGAAGGATTTTGAGACATTTGACAAAGGATTTCATACACACTCAACATCATCATATCAAATTCTGAGTCCATCCTAGCAACATAATGTGGTAGTAGAACTGAACTAGGCTTGTATTCATCAAACCTATAAGGTACTACTGATTAGTAACACGTGATCCTGATAGAGAGAATAGATCCTAACTCCTTAACCCCCGGTGGAAGAATAGACTGACTCAGATCAGAATGTCATAAGATAAAGGAGTAAAAAGAGCCTTACGTTCCAACCCACAACCAATTCCCCTACATATAACTAAAGAATTTCTAGACTCAACATCGACCAGTTTGGCTTGGAGAACCTACAGGCAGTCCGGCTCTGAGACCAACGCTGTCAGGACCCCGACTCGATGTCACATCGATCTAGCTTGTAACACCTCATATCACTTTGCGGCCTCACGCACGGTATTCCCACGGGTGTCGCCTTACCTTTGCCCGGGACCGTTTGCGCCTTTTGGCTCACGTATATGATAGTGTCGCTAGCATCCATATGATAAGGAGCCCGGGCTGACATGACTAGTCGTAAATCCAAAGTGGCACAGGCTTACAGGGACAGGCATCCATGACCCAGCTTCGAACGTGTCGGTCATCAGCAAGTGGGTCCGGGCTGTAGCACTGGGCTAGCAAGACTCCGGTAGACCGGGCTGTAGCGGGCTAACAGGACTCCGGTACTCAATGCGTGACATTTCCCCGAAGGGACAGACACAGGAACGAAGAAGGACACATGCCGGCCAGCCTAAGTGTTCCAGAGCAGTAGCAAGCTACCATGGCTCAGCGGTAACACTAGGAGACATTTCCCGGTAAGAGAGGCTACTAAAGATAAACAACTAGATAGTCAGATCCCACACATACCAAGCATTTCAATAACATACACACAATATGCTCGATATGTGCAAATACAACATGGCATCACAACATGACTCTACGACACAAGTACTTTATTTAAGGCTCCGGGAGCCATACATAACATACACATAGGTACGGGTCACACGACCCAGCATTCAAGTCATACAGTCATACAAACCAGCAGCGGAAGTAGCTTGTCTGGGTACAGCCAACTAGTAAAATAAAAGAGGCTTGGAAAGCCTAGCTATACTACGTGGTCCTTCACAAGCTCAGGATCATCACCTGGGCCTTAGCCTACTCAGTGATGTCAACGTCTACGTAGAACCCATCAGAAGGGGTTGCAGCGTCTTCTGTAAAAATGTAGATTATAGCAACATGAGTACAAAGGTACTCAGCAAGACTTACATCAAATCCTACATACATGCACATTATCAAGAAGGGTTGGTGGAGTTGTTGCAGCAAGCCAGCTTTGACTCTTGGCTAGGCTAACCTACGAGACTCCAACTTGAAATGGTTTTGCGTACACGAGTCCACTACTCGCCACTTCAATACACTACCGAGGATCCACCTCCGTCTTCCTACGGAAGAGCCATCCTCGGCACTCACACTTATCTTGAGGCTTTTAGTAGTTTCCATTTACTTGTCTATGAACTGTATAGGCAACCAAGTAGTCCTTTACAGCGGACGCGGCTATTCGAATAGATCATGATAACCCTGCAGGGGTGTACTTCTTCATACATGTTTCCACCACTTAGCGTCTGCACATGATATGTGCTCGGCAGACTTCAAGCGAAAGCCGACGTGGGTGTAGACCACGACCTACCTAAACACCTAAGTCTCTAGTCCAGGTTTATCGCCTATCCAGGTTCCATCCGCAGGGAGTCCGGCCGAGGTTTCCCATACGGCCCCGAACGATGTGAACAGGGTTCCCGAGATACCTAACGGGTATTCGGTACACCCGGCCACGTACCTACCGCATCACAGCCCACCCCTACGGTCAGTTTTGTCCACGGCCTCCAGTAGGCTACAAACACCAGAAACTACTTGCAACTCCTGGACAGAGGACTAGGGTGAATAAGAAGTCGAGCGGGGTCATATTTTAGGGCCCAATGCATGGTAGTAGCTGTATCTTAAATCACACATACATATCTCAGTGCTTAAGGTCGTCTTCAATGAAACAACCCACCATGTACTCCTACATGGCCTCTCATCGATACCTTTACCAAATCGTGTTCACCACACCACTCTCATTACCGACATAATCATTTCACTCTAGCCCATCACCCAGATGAACCAGACCTGACACGACTCTAAGCATAGCAGGCATAGCAAGGTAGGAACAACACATGCATATGGCTCAATCAACTCCTACACATGCTAGTGGGTTTCATCTAGTTACTGTGGCAATGACAGGTCATGCAGAGGAAGTGGGTTCAACTACCGTAGCACATAGCAGTTTGAAACGCGTTGTCTTAATGCAGTAAAAGAGAGCAGGAGCGAGAACATGGGATTGTATCGATATGATCAAATGGTTGGTTGCTTGCCTGATGGTTCGATGCACTGATACGGTTCTTCGTTAGGGTAATCACGGTACTCCTCGGAGGCAGATCCTGCCGCATAGAACACCAATACACAACCATCACCAAACAATGTGCAACAATATGATGCATGCATGAAACATAGCAATATGAGTGTGTTGGGCTAATGCAACTAACACCAGAAGGGTTTGAACCAATTTGAATCAAAGATTCAAATTTCAAACTCAAACATGGCCCTTTAAAGTGTTTTTCCTTGTTCTGCATTAAACATCAGGTTAACTTGTTTAATCATGCATGAAAATAGTACAGATGGATAGATTGGATTTTTCTGATCATTTTTCATATATAATTTGTCTGATTTGGAGTTACAGAATAAAAGTTATGAATTTTTAAAGTTTAAACTATATTCTGGAATTTCCTATATTAGATTAAATCCAGAAAATCAATTACTGCGTCAGCCTGACGTCAGTGTGACATCAGCAGGTCAACGGGACACGTCTGGGTCAAACCTGACAGTGGGTCCCGCGTGTCAGTGTGATTAATTGAATTAAAGTTTAAATAAAACTAAACCTGTTTAATTAACAAGGCTGGGCCCCACATGTCATTGACTCAGGGAGTCAACCAGGGCCCACCCGTGGTCAAACCCAGGTCGGCTGCACCGGCGTTTAGCCGCCGGCGAGCCCGACGCGGCGGCGGAAGTGGTTTTGGCCATTTCGGCCACCAAATGGGTCGCGGAGACCACCGGAGTGGAGCTGAGGACGAGCCGCAGCTCTTGGTGGAGTCCGTTGGGGTCGAGGTGGCCGGAGTTGGCGTCGGCGATGACTTTGGCGGCCACCGGGGTTCGACCGAAGTCGAACTTGACGCAAGAGGGGTCGGTGAGGTGCGGGGAGTAGCTAGTTAGGTGCTACGTGACGCGGTGAGCATGATGGACACCGTGGAGTGGTCGGAGGGTGACCGGGAGCACGTCGGCGACGAGCTCCACGGCGGTGGGTGCGGTTGAGCTCCGGGAGGTTGCTACACAGCTCGGGAGCAAGAAAAGAAGGGGGGGGAAGATGGCTAAGCTCACAGTGAGTGCGACGAAGCCCTTGCTACGGCCGGGGATGAACCGGAGCGACGACGGCGTTGAAGGGGATCTCCGGCGGCGGCGGTTCGGGCGAGGTCGTTGCGGTGGACTCGGGCGTTGCGAGCGCTCGGGGCTCGGCTTGCTCGATGAAGTGGACAGCGGAGGAGCTCCTGGACACGACGAGAGGACGCACGGGTAGCGGGGAGCACGGCTACGACGTAGGCACGGCGGTGGTGGCGTCGGTCATGGCGGGGGAGCGCGAGGGGGAGGAGCTGGAGAGGAGAGGGGGTGTCTGGGGGGTTCGGGGGAGAGAGGGAGGGCGATCCACGACGTCAGCGGGCGAGGGGAGCGGCGAGGCGGCGAGCAGGTGCGTGGCGCGCGCTGCGGTCGCCGTCGGGCACCTGCCTGCCTGCCTGGCCGGCAAGCAGCTCGCTGGAGCGGCGCTGGGCTGGGCCGGCAGGTGGGCCGGGAGCTGGCATCAGGTAAGTTTTTCTATTTTCTCTGTTTTCTGTTTTTTAATACTTGTGCAACTTTGTTGAATTAATAAAAATACTTAGGCAACTCCTAAAATCACCAAACTACTCCTGGTCCATAGTTGGATTATTTCCAACATGAAACATTTTAGTTTGGAGATATTTGAGCATTTAAATATTTTATATAATTTTAAATGCCCAAATTCTAATATTTATGATTTAATTCACAAACCCTAAGATGGCCTAGGAAAATGTGCATCACTTTTGGCAGAGGTTCTGAACCAAGACAAAAATGATGGGCATTTTAGAAGGGCATTTCAGGTTCATTGGAAAAGTTTTTAGTAAACCCTAATTGGTTTCAGAGGGGACTGGGGGTTCCGTCATCCCCATTTCAGGTTTCTGATGCAAAAATAAACATGATGCAACACTCTAATGCATGACTAGATAGGGTGTGACAACAACAACAACAACAACAACAACAACCACAACAACCACAACAACAACAACAACAACAACAACAACAAC
>NW_021287067.1:0-1338 GCF_002162155.2 Triticum dicoccoides
CTTATAAGATGGCACCCCTAGAACTAGCCGAGCTTAAGAAACAACTCGATGAGTCCTTGAAAAAGGGTTTCATCCGACCTAGCTCTTCTCCGTGGGCTTGCCCCGTCCTATTCGTCAAGAAGAAGGATGGTACGGACCGGATGGTTGTAGATTACCGACCTGTCAATTTGGTCACAATCAAGAACAAATATCCACTTCCCAGGATCAACGACCTGTATGATCAGCTCGCTGGATCCTCAGTCTTCTCCAAGATGGATTTGAGGTTGGGCTACCATCAAATCAAAATCAGAAACGGGGACATTCCTAAAACGGCCTTTGTTACTCGTTATGGCCAATACGAGTACACCGTCATGTCCTTCGGTTTAACCAACGCTCCAGCCACCTTTTCTCGGTTAATGAACTCAATCTTTATGGAATATTTGGATAGATTTGTTGTAGTTTACCTCGATGATATACTCATCTACTCCAAGAACGAGGAAGAACATGCCGAACATCTAAGGCTAGTGTTGCAGAAACTTCGAGAGCATCGCCTTTATGCTAAATTTTCTAAATGTGAATTCTGGTTGCCAGAAGTGACCTATCTGGGTCATGTAATATCTGGTAAAGGTATTGCTGTCAACCCTGAGCGAGTTCAAGCCGTCCTTAACTGGACTCCACCTGAATCGGTCAAGCAAGTTCGGAGTTTTCTAGGCTTAGCGAGCTATTGTCGTCGCTTTGTCGAGAACTTCTCCAAGGTTGCCAAACCTCTAACCGAACTCCTCAAGAAAGATAAGAAGTTCGAGTGGACTCCACAATGTGAGCACAACTTTCAGGAACTGAAAAGACGCCTGACTTCTGCTCCCGTACTGGTACCGCCAGACTTCTCCAAGGATTTTGTTATCTACTGCGACGCCTCGCGACAAGGACTAGGTTGCATTCTCATGCAAGATCGACACGTAATTGCCTACGCTTCACGGCAATTGCACCCACACGAGGAGAATTATCCTACTCATGATCTAGAGCTTGCAGCTGTAGTCTATGCACTTAAGACCTGGCGACATTACCTCCTCGGTAATCGTTGCGAAATATTCACTGATCACCAAAGTTTGAAGTACATCTTCACCCAACCGGATCTGAACCTCAGGCAAAGACGTTGGGTTGAATTGATCACAGATTTCGATTTAGGAATAACCTACACCCCAGGGAAAGCCAACGTCATGGCTGATGCGCTAAGTCGTAAATCTTATTGTAACAACCTGATGTTACAACAAAGTCAACCGCTTCTCCATGAGGAATTTCGGAAGCTTAACCTTCACATTGTTCCTCAAGGTTTTCTTTCCACCTTGGTGGCAAAACCTA
>NW_021287068.1:0-3146 GCF_002162155.2 Triticum dicoccoides
GGCTAGCAGGGTGGATGTCGTTTGAGTTTCTGTTTGTGTTTCATCCATAGTCGAATGGTGCTCTTATGTAAGTGGATGTTGTATTCGTGTGGCATTGTATGCCTTTTGTATGTATCCCCATCTATTATGTAATGTTAATGTAATGATATCCACCTTGCAAAAGCGTTTCAATATGCGGTTCTATCCTTGGTGGGACCTTCGAGTCTCTTTAGGATAGTATCGTATATTGGGCGTGACACCACGCCGTCGTGCTGACGTAACTCTCCCTCGACACTTGGTTGGATCGGAGTTCGAGGGACGTCATCGAGCTGAACATGTGCTAGAACTCGGAGGTGCCATAGTTTCGGTGCTTGATCGGTCAGGCCATGAAGACGTATAACTACATCAATCGCGTTGTGCTAACGCTTCCGCTTTCGGTCTACGAGGGTACGTGGACACACTCGCCCCTCTCGTTGCTATGCATCACCATGATCTTGCGTGTGCGTAGGATTTTTTTTGAAATTACTACGTTCCCCAACAGTGGCATTCGAGCTAGGTTTTATGCGTAGATGTTATATGCACGAGTAGAACACAAGTGAGTTGTGGGCGATACAAGTCATACTGCTTACCAGCATGTCATACTTTGGTTCGGTGGTATTGTTGGATGAAGCGGCCCGGACCGACATTACGTGTACGCTTACGCGAGACTGGTTCTACCGACGTGCTTTGCACACAGGTGGCTGGCGGGTGTCAGTTTCTCCAACTTTAGTTGAACCGAGTGTGGCTACGCCCGGTCCTTGCGAAGGTTAAAACAGCACTAACTTGAAGAACTATCATTGTGGTTTTGATGCGTGGGTAAGAACGGTTCTTGCTCAGCCCATAGCAGCCACGTAAAATTTGCAACGACAAAGTAGAGGACGTCTAACTTGTTTTTGCAGGGCATGTTGTGATGTGATATGGTCAAGACGTGATGCTATATTTTATTGTATGAGATGATCATGTTTTGTAACCAAGTTATCGGCAACTGGCAGGAGCCATATGGTTGTCGCTTTATTATATGAAATGCAAGCACCCTGTAATTGCTTTACTTTATCACTAAGCGGTAGAGATAGTCGTAGAAGCAATAGATGGTGAAACGACAACGATGCTATGATGGAGATCAAGGTGTCGCGCCGATGATGATGGTGATCACGACGGTGCTTCAGAGATGGAGATCACAAGCACAAGATGATGATGGCCATATCATATCACTTATATTGATTGCATGTGATGTTTATCCTTTATGCATCTTATTTTTCTTTGATTGACGGTAGAATTATAAGATGATCTCTCACTAAATTTCAAGAAGTGTTCTCCCTAAGTATGCACCGTTGTGAAAGTTCTTCGTGCTGAGACACCACATGATGATCGGGTGTGATAGGCTCTACGTTCAAATACAACGAGTGCAAAACAGTTGCACACACGGAATACTCAGGTTAAACTTGACGAGCCTAGCATATACAGATATGGCCTCAGAACACGGAGACCGAAAGGTTGAGCGTGAATCATATAGTAGATATGATCAACATAGTGATGTTCACCATTGAAAACTACTCCATCTCACATGATGATCGGACATGGTTTAGTTGATTTGGATCACGTGATCACTTAGATGACTAGAGGGATGTCTGTCTAAGTGGGAGTTCTTTAGTAATATGATTAATTAAACTTAAATTTATCATGAACTTAGTACCTGATAGTATTTTTCTTCTCTATGTTTGTTGTAGATAGATGGCTCGTGTTGTTGTTCCATTGAATTTTAATGTGTTCCTTGAGAAAGCTAAGTTGAAAGATGATGGTAGAAATTACACGGACTGGGTCTGTAACTTGAGGATTATCCTCATTGCTGCACAGAAGAATTATGTCCTGGAAGCACCGCCGGGTGCCAGGCCTGCTGCAGATGCAACTAACGATGTTAAGAACGTCTGGCAGAGCAAAGCTGATGACTACTCAATAGTTCAGTGAGCCATGCTTTACGGCTTAGAACCGGGACTTCAACGACGTTTTGAAGGTCATGGAGCATATGAGATGTTCTAGGAGTTGAAGTTAATATTTCAAGCAAATGCCCGGATTGAGAGATATGAAGTCTCCAATAAGTTCTATAGCTGCAAGATGGAAGAGAATAGTTATGTCAGTGAACATATACTCAAAATATCTGGGTATAATAATCACTTGATTCAACTGGGAGTTAATCTTCCTAATGATAGTGTCATTGACAGAATTCTTCAATCACTGCCACCAAGCTACAAGAGCTTCGTGATGAACTATAATATGCAAGGGATGGACAAGACTATTCCCGAGCTCTTCGCAATGCTAAAGGCTGCGGAGATAGAAATCAAGAAGGAGCATCAAGTGTTGATGGTCAATAAGACCACCAGTTTCAAGAAAAAGGGTAAAGGGAAGAAGAAGGGGAACTTCAAGAAGAACGGCAAACAAGTTGCAGCTCAAGAGAAGAAACCCAAATCTGGACCTAAGCTTGAGACTGAGTGCTTCTAATGCAAGCAGACTGGTCACTGGAAGCGGAACTGCCCCAAGTATTTGGCGAATAAGAAGGATGGCAAGGTGAACAAAGGTATATGTGATATACATGTTATTGATGTGTACCTTACTAATGCTCGCAGTAGCACCTGGGTATTTGATACTGGTTCTGTTGCTAATATTTGCAACTCGAAACAGGGACTACGGATTAAGCGAAGATTGGCTAAGGACGAGGTGACGATGCGCGTGGGAAATGGTTCCAAAGTCGATGTGATCGCGGTCGGCACGCTACCTCTACATCTACCTTCAGGATTAGTTTTAGACCTGAATAATTGTTATTTGGTGCCAGTGTTAAGCATGAACATTATATCTGGATCTTGTTTGATGCGAGATGGTTATTCATTTAAATCAGAGAATAATGGTTGTTCTATTTATATGAGTAATATCTTTTATGGTCATGCACCCTTGAAGAGTGGTCTATTTTTATTAAATCTCGATAGTAGTGATACACATATTCATAATGTTGAAGCCAAAAGATGCAGAGTTGATAATGATAGTGCAACTTATTTGTGGCACTACCGTTTGGGTCATATTGGTGTAAAGCGCATGAAGAAACTCCATACTGATGGACTTCTGGAATCACTTGATTA